>NW_007578052.1:200644-444201 GCF_000690725.1 Stegastes partitus | reverse complement strand
GCAACACTGTCTACAGTTAAGGTTAAATATAGGGTTTAACTAGTATTTTTGTTAGATATGATGTTGAACACACTAGCAAAACTATTGAAAGTTTCAGTTATATACAAGATTGAATGATTGTTTTTGTTGTTAAATAAAATGTTGAACAAAGTCACAAAACTGATTAAAGTTTAGGGTAAATACACAAAAGGTTTAGTTAGTGTTCTTGTTAGACAACGTTTAACACACCTAAAACTGTTAAAAAAATGTAGGTGTCTATAGGGTTTAATTATTGTTTTTGTTGTTATATATATGTAACAAACTCACAAAACTTTGTAAGGTTCAGGTTAAATATAAGGTTTAAACAGGGAGCACCTTATACACTTAATTCAATCCTGGGAACTGCACCAAGCAGCCTGGTACACTGGCCACTTTTCGTGATGTGACTGTTAACAGTGTAAACAATCACTTACCATGGGATGGTTTACACATACACATTAGTGTGTGTGTGTGTGTGTGTGTGTGTGCGTGCAGTGAGGGTTTTACTCACTGGCTCTTCTGTTCTTCATCATCACTATTGCGCTGAGAAACATGAGAATCTCCAGCTCTCTCTGCAGAAAGACAACATATATTTATGAAACTACTGACTCGACTGACTGACTCGGCTCACCTTACAGCGGCTGACCGAGCTGCACCGTATTTACCGGCAGGCAGCAGCGCAGCGCCCCTCCGGCCCCGCCATGCTCACCCAGTCAAAGTCGCAGGAGTTGCCGTCCTCCCGCTGGGTCGCCAGGTGCTCGCACAGACCAGGAGCCTTCCGGACCACCAGGAAGGCGACAGTCATGAGGACAGAGGTGATATAATACGGCTTCAGCAGCCATTTGTATATCTGAGGTAAATGGTACAAGAAGGTACAGACTCCCGTGATCAGACCCATGCTGGCGACACACCGCGACGGCGCTGGAGGAGCAATGACAGCTGAAGTAACCGGAGCCACCGTGTCTCACCGCGCATGCGCACCACCACCGACTCTTCCCATTTCTGTCCGCAGCTGCTCGCCGTAGATTTGGCGGGTACTGCAAAACATAAACAGAGGGAGCTGAAAATGGAGGAAGGTAAAGAGGCAACGCAGGCTGCGCCCAGCGTATGTGGGGACGAGTGTACTGAAAAGAAGACTAATGAAGCCACGGGAGAAGTTTCCTCACAGAACAGCGGAGCACCCAGTAAACCGACGGAGGAGACGGAGGCTCGGTACAGTCGGTTGAAGCTGTTCAACAAAGTGATGCAGGAGAGTCTGAACAAGTTCGTCGAGTATGCCAGGTAAGGTATGAGTTGGTGGTGTGTATCTGACAGTCAAAGACATGTATGCAGGAGTATAGCGAATATTACTACTGTAAATCACAATGTAATGATATTAACACAAACTCAGGTGAGTTAAACGGCTGACTGACAGTGTAGAAGATAGAGAAAGGTTTTGTATATGATGAGCTTGGCAGTGTATTTAAGACAATATAAGATAAAACCTTATAAATCCAGAAAGAAATTCTTGTGTCCGGTGTTGCTCACATAAAACAAATGAAATAACATAAGAAATGTAGCACCTGGAAGTAGATATAAGTACTATACATTACTGATACATAAGAAGTTACTTAAAATAGTACCAGAGTAGAAGATTAAAAAAAAAAAAAAAAGATACTGATGGGTGAGCGATAGTGTTGTACATGAAAGTGAAATATTGCCCAAGTAATCAAAATGATGAAAATGAAATGTTGCACATCATAATGAAATATTTCACCTGAGAAATGAAATGTGAAATGTTGCACATTATATATTCCACGTGAAATTAAATGCTACACATGATACAGAAACTGACATTTCACAAACTACTGAGAAGTAATATTGCAAATAATATTGATGTTATTGTTTAGATCTGAGCGTCCGATGTTTTAGCTATCATTAACACATCTATCGGATCAATAGGATGAATCCACTGACAGACTATGTTGAAAAACTGCCCATTTTATTGTAAGTTGTTTCACCTGACCTACTAAAAAGAAGAGTGCATTTTTTGGGGGGCGAAACAGTGACTAAATGACCTACCTGCCTGACCGACCTGATATTCCTTGGTCTGTACAAATTGTTTTATTTTCTAAAACAACTCAAGAGTTTGTTTTGACCAGCAACACCTTATTACACTGAACAAATATATACATGCAGTATGTAAAGGGTCTTCTTGTCTGACTGAAAAAGTTTTTTTTATTTTTTTTTTTTAAATCTCAATTTTATTATGGTATACTAGGAAAAAGTTTTGAAAGGCTTAAAATGTGTTTTAGCTCTTCAGCAGGTGACAAATCCTCACTCACTGAGTTAATCCACACATGTGTCAGTTGTGGCTTCAAAGGACAATGATCAGATAGCATGACCAGTACATAGATGCTCCTTTTAACAAGTGACTATAAAAGGCTACCCTAAAATGCAGCCTTAATCAAATGTCACAACAGATGACAACAGAAAGACCAGAATGGGTTGTTGGTATGCTGGATGCTGACATGTCAGTTAGGGCTGCAGTCAGACACTTGAGTTTCCCACAACTTCACCATTTGGCAAAATCTGCCACATTATGTTCTGGATTGACTTGTTTAAAAACTTGATCCCGTCCTCTGAAAATCCCCCAACTTTGCCATGCCCTTCAGGAAAAGTGGAACAATGTTCCACAAGCACCATCAACAACCTCATTAACTCTGTGCATTGCAGATGTGTCACTTGTTACCAATCTATGATTTCTGGTGTATGACCCCATTCTCCATCTGCCCATCATCTTTTTCAGTGTACTGCATACTTGGTTGTTTTGTGACATCCACTGTGTTGTAGAGATGTTGTTTTGTGTTGGAACAACAAATACTTCATACTGAAATATTACATATTGTGTTTATATTTTTATTCAGGATGTTTTATTTATCAACTAATTCCTCAGTTTTTATATAGGATTAAACAAAAGTAGATTATTTAGTCTTGAAAGTCACTGAAAATAGTGAGAAATCTTCAGATACTACCTCCCAAGATGAAACCTTCATATCGCTTTTTGTCAAGCTCACAGTGCAGCACCCAAATATATTTCAATAGTGTAATGCAGAAATGCACTAAATCCTCACACTTGACACTGAATCTTTGGTATTTTCTCTTGATAACTGACTTACATTTGCTCAGTAAATGTTATTATTTATTTTTCTATGGCTGTACCTAACTTACCTAATCATTTAAGTACCAGTGTAAAGCCCCACTTTGCTGTACTTTTGGTTGACACTGATTTATTCACAGCTTTAACAGATTTGCCAGCGCGTTTCGTCCACTGTATGAGAAGAACCCTCAGAGAATGGAGAGTATTCACAAGCAGTTCATAGAGGAGTTGAAGAGGACTATACAGGTGTGTGTATGCAGTATGAACTGGTCCACCTGTCTTTGTTTTCACTTGTTCATGTGAGCATTTGTGATTCTGTGTACTTGAAGGAGGACATCGGCAGGCTGATTGAGGAGGGCCACTTAGAGCTCAAACTGAAAGAGCTGGACAAACTGGAAAGCGCTGCCAAGAACAATCCAGACCCTGCATGGTCAGTAAACAGCATTAAAAACTCTTCTCCTTCTGCTGTCACACCAGTGAAACAATCTACTGGTCACATGTCAAGCTTCACAACTCTGACATTTGAATAACCAGCACAGACAAATGCTAACAAGCATCAAGTTTATTTATGACAGAAATACAGCATTCGCATTATACATTTCAAACTGCTGAGATTCTGTCCACCCTTCCCTCATTTAAATAAATGAATATTTTTTTATGTTGAAACTGTTGTTGTATAGATCTTTCGGACATAATGAGAATATTTAAATTTTACTCTGTCTAATTATGTGGGCAGTTGATGGTGGATATTGAATAATAATTTACCTGGTCATTGTTGTGTTAATCACGAAGGAATCTCTTGTCTGACAATTTGTATACAGTGTATTTTACACTCTTGTGTCTTACTGTAGGACCTCTAATATAGACACATTGCCTTTCAAAGCTCTGCATATCACCACTGTAATGTTTCTATTTTGCAACATGATGAAAAGTCAAAGCCTCTTAATCGCTTGCCATCTCCATTGTTCTCTTAGGCGACCAACTGGGGATCCTGAACAGGACCTCTGCAGTTTTTTGATGCCCTACTATCAAAAGCAGGAAGCCTACATGAGACTGGAGCTGAAAAAGATTCAAGCAGAGAATGCTGCTCTCGCACAAAAGGTTCAGGCCGGTAGAGACAGTATTGCTCAGGCTGAGCAGCGTATTTCTACAGCAGTTGATGAGTGGAAGGTGAGAGAGAAACAATGGAAGCTCTGCAAAAGAGACATTAAAGCTGGACAATATAACATTCCTGAAATACTCACACTCACCATGTTTCTTTGCACATACAAAGTGGATGCTTGTAAGCAAGTGTAAACAGTGTCTTTGTTCTTAAAGATGTGGTTTTAGATTTAACACATATGTTCAAAAGAAATATACCAAAGTTCTTTTACATAAATTGTGGAAAATACATTCTTAGGAATTTATTTTCTTAAACTGCACATGGTAGTTAATATAACAACAGTTCCAATAATCTGTGTTTTACTTCTCAGATAAGGTACTTTATCAGGAATGGGTGACTGAAAGTACAAATAGTCTCGGAGAGTAAAACAGATTGTATTAGGCGGCAAGATATGAACTTAGCTTTTTAGTCGCAATTGGAAGTCGAAAGTTTATTGAATTATTCAAGTCGACCCACACCTTTGGAGCTGCAGGTTTAGATTTTTGTGCTCCTAGATCAAACAAGGGACCTGTAATTTTCTCAAATTAATTTGCGTGTTTTGTTAAATTCTTGAATACAATTTCAATGAGCTGTTACTGTCAGTTCTGCAATGCAAGGAGGTTTGCGGTGCTTTCTGTCATGCAGCTTTATTAGCTATTTTTGATAAATATATGAGAAAGGATACAGACTGCTGAGGACCACTGACATAAATAGAATTTAGTGGGGGAAAGGGAAGTTTATCACTTCAAGTTTATTAACAGTTTTTCTTGTTTTTTTTTCTCCTGACTTTTAGGCATCGGTGACTGAATTTGAGAGACTGGCCACTTCTCTCTGCCCTGCTGACGTCTTTGATGTGTGATCTTCACATTAACCAATGGGTCAACTAACTTAACTGTACATATCGATTTTGTTTACTGTGGCTTTTTGTGTGAAAATAAACTTGAAATGTTGGAAATTTAAAATTGTTTCAGTAATGATGTCCGTGTATAACGAGCATTATGGTATTGTGCGTGTTTGCGCCGGGTATTACGGTAGGTGGGCCATGAAAATAATGCCACAAAGAAGTGAAGAGTCGAGTAGTTGACGCTCGGATGGATTCACGGTGAATCACTTTCTTACAGATAGCAGCCCATAAGCTACAAGACACCGGCTTTTTTTCTTTCCATTTAAATGTATCACTCGTAGTAGATATGACGGAAATGTTTTCAACTCTGTTCGGGCAAAACGACGCTCAGGGACCGCCCGGCTCGTCGTCTCTGGGTTTCGGACCGGGGAAACCTGCGCCGCCGATGCCGCAAAATCAAGTCTCCATGTCGGGACAGATGCCACCGCAGCTCGGGGATGAAGGGCCTGCTCTGCGGAAGCCCGGAGCTATGAACGAGCCTTTCTACTTACTACGGGAGCTTCCTGGTACTGTCGGATTACAATAGCTGCTGGATGCTTTCTTTGTAGTTTGTCTTTTTATTCAAATAGTTTAGTTTAGCTGCTATCAGAGGTTGCTAAGCAGTTTGTAAACAATGCTAGCTAGTGTGAGCTACCTATGCAAGTCCTGGCTAAAATATTGAGCAAGCTAATTGCTGTCATTAGCTTCCATGTTTATCATCAGAAAACGAGTAGAAAAAAACATTTCCAATTTGATTTCCTATTTTAACTTTTGTGTTATAACAAAACGTTATATAAATGCTATAATCACAGGAATGAGCATCTGTGAACTAACGTTAGATTTGGTTGGAAATGTTCACCTCTTCCACCAGCTCGAATGCACGTTTTGCCTGATGTGTGCATTACTATGACATAACTTGTGGTGTTTGCGTGAAATAGACTGACATGAAATGATATATGTGTGTGTTTAGTGGGAAACGAGCTAACTGGGAACACCAACCTCATCACGCACTACAACCTGGAACACGCTTACAACAAGTTCTGTGGGAAGAAAGTGAAAGAGAAGCTCAGCAACTTTCTGCCAGAGTTACCAGGTAGGTCCTGAGTGGTGCACAAATGTGGTCTGACAGCCAAGTAGTAATGATGGGAGTACGTGGAGTTAAAATAATGTACCATGATCCGTTTGAAGTTCCTTTGCATATTTCTTCATGAGACTAGTATTAAAAGGGGAATCTGGTCATTTTTAATAATTATTGAGGACCTCTGTGCTTTTAATCCCCTCTGAATCTGCCATGCTCGTTATTTGTTAAAAATGAATAATGAAATCCACAGTAAGTTACCCACTATTTACACAGAGGTCCTGTGATAATATTAGACACTGGTATATCAGGGATTTGGGGTTATTTTTCTTGATAGGTCTTATTCTGCGGCTTTTTTCTGCCTCTTTGCTGCTCAAGAATTATGTAGGCTGTGCTGTCAATGCTAGATCAAAGTTTGGACAGTGTTTTGGTTGCAATTTCAGAAGGCTTATGTTGCTACACAGCACTTGGACTTATTCACAGAGGAGAGCATGTTGAAGTCCATCACAGCAAATTTTAATGGATGTTTAGATGGATGGCAGCTCGCTGTAGAGAACATGCTGCTGTCTTTCAATAAGCTCAACAGTTATAAAGTGTCAGCCTGTCGTGTCCTCAGATAATGTCAGTGAAATTGAGTGAAACACAGACTTCACCCACCCCACGCAAATGCGACACTTAAAACACAGACATGGGAGTAATTTTTGAATTACATGAGGTCCCATGGTGATACTAATATTGTACAAATAAGTACTTAGTTTTGACCTTTTAAGGCTCTTCTGTGAAGTTGTGACAGAAACCCTAATTCAACTCATGGAGCTGGTATCCCAAGAGCCACACCACAGCTGTTTCCTGTAAATGTTGAGATTTCCATATGTGTAACATGTTAAACTGGTCTGTGAGTCCAGTGTGGGGATCTGATCTGATCTTAAAACTCACCGCATTAGAAAATATTGCAGTATGTTGTAATTTATTTAGCTGTGAACACATCTAAATCATTTTATTTTGCTTTCTGTCACCTCATCCTCCATCTTGTCCTTTGTCCTCTGTGCTGCAGGTATGATCGACTGTCCGGGCACTCAGGATGGCAGCTCGTTGCGCTCACTGATTGATAAGCCTCCAGTTTGTGGGAACTCCTTCAGCCCACTGACTGGCGCTCTGCTCACAGGCTTCAGACTACACACAGGACCGGTACTGATGACAATACAATGCAATACACAAGACATACAACCACATGTTTTAAAAGCACACATTTTTAGCACATTGTCACAGATTACGTAAACTATGTAATTAGTGTAATTAGAATATTTTAAAAAAATATTCTGGCCTGCTACAAATGAAAATCTTTAATTTCTCAACTCTTTTGTCCAGTTCAATACTTACATCCATGTTTATTTTGTCTTCTATCAGCTCCCAGAACAGTACAGATTGATGCACATACAGCCTCCAAAGAAGAAGAGCAAACACAAGCACAAGCACCATCGACCGCAGGACCCATTACCACAAGGTATGACACAAATTGCACATATACACAAATGCAAAGCGGGTATATCACATGGTTGGATCACTGACTTGTGTGCTTGTAATGTCATAGAAACTCCATCAGACTCTGATCCCAAGAAGAAGAAGAAAAAGAGGGACGACGATCCCGACCGCAAGAAAAAGAAGAAAGACAAGAAAAAGAAGAAGGTAAGAGAATTTGTCGAAATCCTGGTAATTCATTTAGTTTCCAGTTAGGCATCAATATGGATTTTAATGCAGTCATGGACAAAGATGAAAATCAGTCCTAGACCCTCATCCTGACCATAACTACACTGAATCTATTTCCTGTGTCTTATCTTAACACTTAAATATAATACAAAATATTCAATCAAATATCAAAGTATTTGCAGGTTTTAACTTATTGTTAATGTCAAGTTTGTTTAATACTTTTCTCCCCTATAGAGTGAAACAGTGTCCAACAGTCCACAGCCATGTCTTATTGCTTTGTAAAGTTGTGACTTACGTATTCAGTTTGTAACACATAGTGACCTTATCATCACATTATGTTTCTGAACAGCTAATAAGTATAGAGTCGCTTTACAGAGTATTCAAACCCATTTGCTTTTTTGCACACTTTATTGTGGTGTAGATTTAATATTGAATGGATAAAATTGGGATTTTGGCCTGTCAGTCTGCTCTCAATAAAACACATTTTTAGAAGCACATTTATTGAAAGTCAAATATTTAAGCCTGCCATTTAGATTAGTGTTCAAACCTTTTGTGGCAGTTATTTAGAATGTGTTCAAATGCATCGTATTCAGTTCACCAGAGACAAATTGAACCGAATGAGTATAGTGTTAAAAGGTGCACTCACACCTGTGCACATAACGTCCCATGGTTGGGTTTGTCCTGAACTTTAAGCACAAAAACCATGAAGTTCAAAGTTCCATGATAAATTTGTGGAAAGGCATAAATCAGGACAAGAAAACCATACAGCCCCAAAATATGTTTACATAACATATTTTTAACACAAATTTTGAATTATAGTGTTAGGAAAAGTTAAAACTTAATGTTAATGTTAAAACTTTAAAGAAAATTGCTCCAATTTTGCAAAAAAAAAAAAAAAAAAAAGTTACGTTCACTTGACATGGTTTTTTGACTTCTTCACAAAAAGTAATAATGTGGCATGGAAACACATGTTTGTTACAACTTGTACAACTGAAAACAATTCCTGAAGATCACTATCCATTCTTTTCTTGTAAATGACGAGAATTAGTGTATTTCCTTGTGAGTTTTTTTTTTTTTTAGCTTTTGGCAAACAACCGATTTTGATTCTAGCATCCTTTACTGTGTATCTCACAGCCGTGTGTAACGTTGCCTATACACACACTTTCTGATGACACTTTGTTGCCTAGTTTATTCCCTCCAAAGAAGTTAATAGAAAAAAAGCCTAATTCGCATCGTGTTTTTACTTTTTTTTGGCGTTTTTTTTTTGGCATTTATACGGAAAGACGACTTTACATTAAACCGGCTACACAATATATTCAACGTGTGCGCCCACTGAACTCCTGCCTCTTGGTGATCACCCAGCAAAGTGAAACCCACAATGGCTGTGCACATATAAACTAGTACATTACAGCCCCCTCTCTCTCTTTCTTTCTCGCCCTCCAGAACCGCCACAGTCCCGACCACCCGGGTCTCGCAGGATCACAACCCAACAGCAACAGCCTCAGATAGACAGGAGCCCACTGTGTGCATGCCTGTGTTTGAATGTGTGACTTTTTTGTAAGGGAATGCGTGCGTGTTTTACAGGTAAATTGTATTATTAAGAGTATGTCTAATGAGAGAATCAAATGGTTGTGTGCATGATGTGTGCGAGAGTGAGCAGCAACACAGTGGACGTGGGAGAGGATGGAAAGGAGTGTTACAGATCAGTGTACAAGGCAGGCAAGCTGTGTGGTGTTGTGGATGACTGAGCAGGCACCATATGTATGTCTCTCTTTAATTTTATTGTGATATCTTTTGACCATAATGCCAAAATCAATAAACTTTGGTTATTATTTTTTGTCTTGCATGTCTTTAAAAAACCCTTTTATACAGTTTTTAGGTGTTTTAGATTATATCATCAGGTGTATAGACATATATACACGGTTTAAAATATTGTCTCAACACTGTAGCAGCAAGTGATAGTAAATGCCCAAAAAATGCCACTCAGATGTTTGTATTTATACATTTATTTGTTTATCAAATGCACATGCTGGATATATTGATTTAGAGCAGGAAAGAAAGGTGAACAATTACCAAGATCTACCAACACCTCAACTCGATTGTTAAAAAAACGATAAGCAGATAGACCACTCTAGTTGATATAGTTTTAAAATGCAGATGAAGCAAAGGATGTTATTTCTTGTACAGACTGTAAGAGGTGTTGGTTAAACTTCATACACAAACAATTCAGGCAGCAACTACTGTAAATCCCAAGTACCAAGACTTACAGAGACAGGAGGCACATTCATTTTAATGCCATTTTTTTTCGACAGCCACTTATTTATGAGGGACTTTAAGGCAACAGGTGGTCGCTGCTGGAATTTCTGGTACAGGAAGCAAAGTAAAGCAAATGCCAGCCTGGAAAAACTCTGATGAAATGCACTCTTGTATACTCAGCAAGTGTAATATACAGCCTCCAAAAAGATCACCAAGCAGAATCAACACCAGTGATGGTGAATAAAAGCAAACATTTACAACCAAGCTGGTATTTACTGCTGGACTAATGCATAGTATTGGTATGTAAAGATATTTCTGTCATTTTGATCCTGTGCTGTCCTGAGGAAAAGTGCTGTACTACCAACTATGTTTACAGTCCCTAAAGATGGCTTTGGTTTACAGAGAAAGATGTTTGGCAGAAATGTCCATCTTACATTCACTTGTATTGCAGTAAAGCCACGATGGCAGCAAAGGCACATAGTTGAAATCAAACAGATTTTTTTTCTTTCTTTCAAAGCCAGAGTGCAAAGATTCAAGAGCGGAACACGCTTCATATATGAAGAAAAACTAGGAAACAGGAAATAAATGCATCAGACAAGAAAGGCAAAATCTATTAAAAAGCTGTAAAGCAGGCACTGAAATGGATTGAGTCAAAATATTTTTAAAAAACATACATTACAACAGCTTTCACAAATCTCCATGATGCTGTTGCTGTGTGCAGAACAAACATGTATGTGATACATTTTGTTGTCACTTTGGAAGAAATGTACATTTTGCTTGTTTTGACCTGAATCTGGCTGGAACACGGGGATCACCAGCTGCAGCTAGCTGTGTCTTTTTAGTGTGAAATGTGAAATCACGTTTTTAAAAAAGAAGTTTAACTGCAGCCAGTGTCTCCTCAGCCTTCAGTTAAAAAACAGTAATACACTGTACACACCCATTTACAGTAAAGCAAGCATAATAATAAAATACAAACCACGCCTCAGTTCTATTTACAAAAAAAAAAAAACGTTTGTTTGCTCCTAAATCCATACATGACCAAAAAAAGGCAAAAGGCATAAGCAGAATACACAAAAAAAAATCATCTGAGCTTCATTTATAACAAGCCCACTACAAAATAACATTTGCTGATACTGAAACAAATGCTTCCCTTTTTAATGCTACTGCGGCTAGAGTATAAAAAAAGACACTTAAATACATATTTTATACACACACTAGTTAATTTCTGTGCATAAAGCAGTACAAAGTGTTCCATAACACTGACACACACTGTGTGTCTGAATTAACAAAATCAGTCACATTTTTCCTTGTGAAATTTACCTTAAAAAATGTTTTTCCTATATATAAAAATTCCAGAAATGTAAAGGCTGAAGAACCTCTGAAGAATATGAAAGCACAAGGAGAAAACTCTGGACTGATTATATTTTTTTTTATACAAGGGGTTTTTCAATTTTAAATGATTTATATTTCCTAATGTCAATGAACAAAGCAAGACAAAAACAATGACGGACAGACATACAGTAGGAGTCGGTTGCAGAGAGACAGTACAAAATTAGGAAACAGGAGGTAGATGTGGTGTCTCTACAACCAGCCTATCTGTGCGTGTGTTTGTGGGAAAAGCCGGGCTGAAAATGCCCCAAAAGCTCCTTCATACGTACCAGAAATCCAATATTCAGATGTTCACATCCTTTAAGTGTACTTTAATAGCTAGTGTGCTTTTAATAGTGTCCTATGGTTCTATATTTATAGCTTTTACTGGGGAATTACAGTAGAAATAGCACAATTAATATACTTAAAGTTCATTATGCACGGTTTTGAAACAATACTGAACACAAAGTGTAGCTTTCCTAAAATCTTCAAGCTGTTCTTTGGTGTAAGCGAGCTGATTGTGATGTCCGCAGTCTGTCTTTGCATGTGCTTGTGAGTGAAATCTATGGCTTTAAATCCACAGACTGTGTACAGTCTATGTTTAAATGACACTAATTTGGCTCTTTGACATAAACCAAAATAAATAAACAGCAACAAAAGATGACGACACATCTTCTCCCCAAATCACCAAAAACTCAAAGTCTGACTTTGAGTCCAGACAATACACGGGGAGATCGTATTTGCTCTGTGATGTGGTTTGTGATGAGCAAAACTGGCACCAGCAATGACCAAAAAAAAAAAAAAATTAAATAATGCACTGGACATCAAAACAAAACTGTCTGGATGAGTAGGTTGCTGGTGCTCATTTTGAAGGCACACATGAAAATGAATCCTACAGTTCCCCCAGTGGTGAGCCCTGCTGAGGTCTAAGCCTCCACGGCAGCGAGACCATTGCTGTGAGGTTTGTAGCCGTTGGCTTCAGTGTGGTTGAGCGCCTGCATCTCTTGACCTCCGGCCCGCTGGTCTCTGGCCTTCTTTTCCTTCCTCAGCTGACTGCGGTGGTAGAACAGGTAACCCGGCAACAGGAAACCAGTCAGTGAGAGGATCAGCAGGCCGAGGTTGATCTAAAAGACCAAAGGTAGAATTATAGCCATGAATTTTTGCTTTGTCAGTAAATGTAACGACACATTGACTCTACACTTATTCAGGACAGAGCTAAAAATGAGGATTTTACACAGTGGCTGGATAAGATTTTCTCTTTAGTTCCACTTTAAACTAGAAATGCTTGAAAACTAATAGCTAGAAACAACCCAGAAATAATATAAAATGACACTTTTAGCAAAAACGCATAAAGCTAAAACTGGTCAACAGAAAACAAAAAAAGAATAAAAATCCTTTTTACAATGCTAACATGCTCAAAATGACAAAAGTAGCTTTTTGATGTTTACAAGTACAACCATATTCACCACTTAGTTTAGCATGCTGCCATTCTGACATTTCCTAATTAGGAACAAACAACAAAGTGAAGCAGATGGGAATGCCATTATTTTTGTATCCTCTAGGACAAATTGAGATGTTACTAGTCAAATACCAGAAATGAAAAGTGAGAGAATGGGCTATTAAAACTGAATATCAGCTCAGCAACACTTGTTTTTTGGTGTGATGTAATCCAATTTTTCATATTTTGGCTTTAAACCAAAAACAAGAAAACTTTTGTAATTTTTCTAATGTCCACAAACAGTGAAAATCAAGTGGAGCAAAGTAGGAGAACTGCCTCGGTACTAACATTTTTCAGTTTGCCTTTGTGAAGAGACTATCACAAATCAATCAGAAGCAAAATTAAACTGTCAGCACAGAAAACTAAAAACCCCACAAATGTCAACTTGCTGGTGGCAATAGAAGGAAAGTTAGAAAATGACCAAAGTCATCAGTCATCCATTGTTTGGAAACTATGAGCATCTGTACAAACTATGATCCATTCAGTAGTTGTTGAGATATTTCAGTCTGGAGCAAAGTGATGGATCAACTCTGCCATCTTTAGAGTCACATGTCTTGAAGAACACTGATTAAAATCGAGACTTTTACAAAGACAAACACAAAGCTTCATATTTCTGTCTCATTTGTTGCAATTGTACAAGTTCAGTTGAAAAAAAAAAGGATATAGGCATTAATTTTTTCAGAGCAAAGATATTATCCAGCAAAGAATAATTTCATCAGACAAACATGTCAGCTCAATAAATGCACGTGTGTTTTATTTTGTCAATGTAATCGGGCCTCTCTTGCTCACTTTTGCTCATTTGTCTTCACAACAACTGTCAGTTTTGAATGCATTTACACTTAACCTGACAGTGTGCAACGCTGCAGCTAGTTAGATAATTGGAGTAGATCATTTGTAATTCAAAGTTTCGTCTTTAGACACATCACAGACTGAATTATTAGTCTTTAGTAAAGCAGGGAGAGGGGAAACGAGTAAAACTAAGTAAAACAGGCTATTGTGAGCTTTGCGTATAATACTTCATTATAATAATTCAGCTATTCATATTATTATTTATATGCTTACAAACAATAGACAAGAAACAAGAATCAAAACCAAATGAAAGACTGAATCCACTTGATGTCACAATAAGCAACGCTGAGAGTTTGTTTACGTCTGTCTCAGTGTGAGGTGTGCAGACGTGCAGAGGTAAGTTGTGTTTCCTCACCCAGTAGGGATCTCCATGCATCGGTCCGACCATGGCGATGAAGAGCGGCTGCTGCAGCAGAGCGATCACGGCGCTGATCATGGACTGGAGGCCTGTCAGTGTGCCAAAGTGGTTGGACGGGTAGCTGTGGAAGAGGTATTGGGTGGTTAGAGTTTAAAATACCCAGTGAAAGTAGACTGAACTCCAGAATAATCACAAAAATGACAGCACATACAGTAAAATAGTTGATTTTGTGGTTTATTATATAAATATATTTTTTGTTGTGGAGATAACATTTGTGATGAAAAATGGTAATTATTTCCAGAGTGATTATTTATTATAATGCTGATGTGGCTCTGGAGGGTTCTGGTTGGTGATGTAACGTTTTAAACCAACTCTAGCTATTCAAATAAAATCACGCCATATTTTTTTTTGTGTGTGCAAGCCCACGCACTTAGACTGTGGGTCTAGTAGTCTTGTATGATAACAAACTACAACAATATCTCACTCTATAGGTGTTCAATGCATATAATACTGTATTATTTAACTCCAGATTTACTATAATGTAACAGTTCATTAACGTCCTTTCACATTTTTTTCTCACTGTGGGTTCATCTTTCGCTGCAATTGAAAAATCCTGCACCTCTATAGTAACAGCCCAACCATTGTGAGAACCTAAAATTGTCCTCCGTGCAGTAGAACATGATACATCCCAAAAAAGAAAAGTTACTTTCTTCATTGCTTGTAAAAATCTGAGTACATCATGTATGACATTTTTCCATATGTCGACAGGTGGAGCCAAAATTGGGAGAAAAAAATGGTGGCTCTACATACTAAAGATATTTATCTACGTACATTATATAGTTTGTTTCTGTATTTGTCGCCTCTCTGTTCTGTGGAAACACAGTCTGCAGTTCAACCCAGTTCATCTAAAAGGTCCCTGAACTTTAGTCATGTTGACACAGCTGACCAACAGTTGTGTTTCCTGTGACGAGGAGTGCAGAACTTTTTCTTTTTTTTACAGAATCCGTTCAGAGCAAATTCTTTAATTTTGTGAATGTTTAAAAACACATCTAGGGTATAATTAGTCAATTGCCAGTTGAAAATATTAGGTTACTTTGATCGAAAGGACTGTACATCACACATGAGTAGTTCAATGACTGTCAGAAAGTTTAAAATCTGATGATCCTCTATGTTTTGTTTTGTTTTTTACAGTTACTAGCATTGATAAAAGGTGTAATTTTTTTCATTTTTGAAAAAATAACACACCTTTCACCTTTGGGGTTCAGAGGGTTAATTTAGTTTAAAGAATATAGTAAACAGTTGCAGTGTTGTGGTTTCTGCACCCACATGACAGACCATCCTCTACTTTTGTTACCACATCTGGTTGCTTTTATCACACTGTAAAGTGCTGCTTGACTTTTGGTGTTTATATGGTGTTAGGTAGTAACTGTAAATGGATCAGAAAAGCGATGTCTCAATGCCAGGACTTCAGTAATGTATAGTTCTTAAACTACATGTTAGTTATCTTATTATTGAAGTGGAAACTGAAAGGATTTCCTCTTTTGGCAGAAAAACCATTATCCATTGTTGTGTGATTTAAATGTAGATTTTGTGGAACTTATCCAGTTTCCTCTACATGGGATTGTGTTGTACAGAGTTGATGTGAATGACGAATGACTCACACAGCAGCATAAAGGCCTCCACAGCAGGAGTGGATGAAGCCTCGGACCATCGTGTGGAGGATGAAGGTCAAGATCTAAGGTAGAAAACACACAAAAGAAGCAGTAGAATCAATAAATCTGGACCTAATTCTTCTTTACTTGTGTCATTATTGTCTGACCGTCATAACGTGTGTGTGTTACCTGTAGAGGTAGGCTGTCTATGAGGCAGCAGCATCCGAAAGCAATCAGCAGCAGGTTGGTGAGGATGAAGGCCCTCATGGCGTTGGTCACCTTCTGGATCTTACGGTCTCTTTTGGGTCCATTCAAGCTGACGAGGACACAAGCAAAGATGATTTAATGTGACACAAAAGTTGAATATCTTTGTTTTCTTTCTGGAATCAAAGATATTCATGTGCAACGTTTTTCCAAGTGCCCACAGATGTTGCCAATACTGCTTAAAAATGGTAACTCTAAATACTAGAGATGTTTTACTACATACATTTTTAATCTGTTTCCATACTTGTCTTCTGCTGCTCTGTGTAAACACTTCACCATTGCACCAAGAAGCACAGAATTTTTAAATTTAATTTTATTTCTTTTACAGAACTCAGTTGGTACAAACTTACATTTTCTGGCAATTTGTACACATAAAGAGATTCTGCAAAAAAATAAATAAATCTGGATTTAAAGCTAGCTCATATTTGGTTATGTTTCCCAACAGAGCTGCATGCCACTGTTGGAAATTTGAATATCTAAATATTGCTTCTGTTACTGCAGTTTCTGGCTGTGATAAATGGCTTCAATTTCGCAATCTTTTATAAGACAACATGCTTTTCAAAACCATTGGTGCGTTTTGGGGTTCAGAGGATTAAGACCCATAAGACACATAGTGTTACATCCCTTTGTGTACGACATCTGTCATGTTTCACTGAATGTACCTCTTCTCTGTGACGGTGTGGACAGTCTTCTCCTCTTCACACTCTTTCATCCTCCAGTCCATGATGTAGCCAATCAGGGGACACGTGACCAGACACAGCAGCTGCAGGGTGCCGAAGATGGAGGAGTAGAAACTTACTAAAAGAGAAGACATACAATCAAATTAATAAGAGACATAAAAAGGAATTGGCACATAACGTACACAAATTTAGTGCCTCATAGTTACTCTTCTCACCTTGCTCTTCTGCCTCAAGCACCAGCTGCTCAGATGCTGAAATATAACAAAAATGATCCAATCTGTCAGAATTGCTTGAAAGTTTTTAATGACGAACAACAAACTGTAAATGTTTTCTGGGGTTAAATGAGGATTGGACACTCACGGTGCTCTTCACCATGGGTGACCATGAACTCCAGCATCTTGTTCATCGCTCCCATGAAGAAGATGATCCTCAGCTGAGACATCCCCATAGTAATCAGACTCCACAGGAAGATGGGTGAGAACACAGAGCGACGGAAGGGAACAGCATCTGAAGGAGGAGGAGAGCCTTTTAATTTTCATCTATTTTTTTTTTTAGAGAAAATGACTTCTTGATAGGTTATTTGGATTTGTTTCTCATCAGACATCCATTCTGTTAGTCCTTCATAAAAACAGTTATGTCATATAGTATAAATCAGTGGTTCTCAACCTGAGGTGCACAAGCCACCAAGAGGTACCTCATTCTTATCCTGTTAACCCTCTGAACCCCAAAACCTGTGGGCAGGTTTAAAATGCACTTTAAAAAAAATAAAAAAAGAAGCCAAATTTACATTATTTATCAGAGCGAGAAACAATAAAATCACAAGGAATTGTTGGCTTTTCAGCTTTTTGATTGTCCTTGAACTGAACATCTGTGATGTGCCAGTCCCTCACAAATTTAGCCAAATCTAAACCTAAAATTATGACATCTTATCATAAACACTTACTTCTGCATGTCTGACTGAAAGACTCCTAAGAGTAAACAGCACAAAATTGATTCTAAAAATAAAAATTACAAAAAAAAAAAAGCCCAGAAACTGTTTAGAGTTCAGAGGGTTAATCATAATGGGACCTTAGGGGTCGCAAGATGATGAACAAGATAGCAAAGTATTTCTTGTAATTTGAACAATTTATCTCTTTAAGAATCGATTGTGAAATATTTAAAAGAATAAGCAAACCCTTTTTGTTTAAATTCAGCCCTGTTTTGTTTAAAAACCTAACAAGTTACACTCTATAAGGATACGCCTCCTTTTTAGGTACAAAAAAAACAAGTTGCGTTACCATGAGTTATGACATTTTAGTTGAATGCTAAGTCCATAGGAAAAGATTCCAAGTTCTTGGAGGATTTTATCCAGTTTTGTTCATTGGACCTTTATTTACTACACTTATTAGACATGTTTGTTTATCAAATGGTCAGAAATAGCAGTAAAATGCATAGATTTCTGTCAAACAAGGCAACACAGACTAAATGGCTTTACTGTATGTGGACCATGTCACTGTTGCACCTAGTAACCTTTCAAAGGCCTTTTCTGACCTCGAAAAAACCCTCTAAGTTAGTGTTAATCCTCTGAATTAATAAGCATGACTGAGCTTGCTGACTTACTGGGAGCAGCGTCGGGTCCACCAGGAAGTTTCTCTGTAGAGTGTCTTACGTCTCCGTTTTTCTGGCTCAGGCTCTCGACAACACCTTTCTGCTCAGATGCAGGCAGCTCTTGCAGTGTGAGGATCTTACTGTGGTTAACACACAGGAATGAGGGAGGTGAGGTGTTAAACATTTCTGTACCTTGTGTCTCTGTAGAGAGGTGCAGCAGACTGGTAGCTGCACTCACCTGTAGTCCACCTCGTCAGGCGTTGGGAAGCCCTCGATGGGCCAGTTGAAAAAACAGTTGAAAAAGACGAACCCAGCGAGACCGGCCCAGCCCCACATGATCACCTGGAAGGAGACGCCTGCATCGTAGATGAGCTGGGAGGAAGAGAGAGGGTGTTGTGTTTTTGGACTTCAAACTGCACTTGTGTTTAAAGGTGCTTTTTTCTTTACCACATGGCGGCAACAGAACAAGCTGTAAACACAACACTGACATACTATCACCTTGTAAAGTTTTTATGGTTAAAATGAAAGCCAACAGTTTTCTTTTACACATCCACCAGACACAGAGCCACTTCTAGAGTGTTGCTCCTGGCCAGTTCAGGTTTATAACTCTTCCCATAACATTGTTTATATCTCTGACTCATCTGGTCATATCTACACTGTCTATTTGAGAAAATCCTGCAAGTACAGTGCATTTGTTAACAAAATCTTGGTTTGATACCTTGACTCCAGGGAAGGTGACAGCAGAGGAGGCGTAGGAGCCGATCATCAGAGACAAGACGGTGGAGCTCAGAGCACCAAACATGTTGGGGAGCTGCAGACACACAGGAGCAACGACAAACATAGATGATCACACAAATTGAACAAGTCCATTGTGACATGCTGGACAATAAGCATATTTTTATGAACATGCACCATCCTGAGTTGATGATGTGGTTCAGTGGAGGTACATTACGTTATTCTGCCAGCAGAGGGCAGACAGCTGCTTTGTATGAACCAGATGAACCAGGCTGAGAAACTTGACAGACACAGTTGCTACCAACAGGTTTTGCACATAGTAACACTTCTCCCTCTCCCTGCAGTGCAGACTCATTAAAAAAATATTAGTTTCCATGTCACTGGAAACGAGAAACAAAGTCATGACCCAGTTTGGGTCCTGACCCCATGGTTAAAATGCAGACTAAGCTATACTTAGACACCATGCATAGTCTTTATTCTAGTAATTTCAACAAATTCCCTGAGTTAGGATTAAAAATGTGGAAGCCGATCTATAGTCAGCTCCTGATGAACTTCACAGAGGTTCACTGGACCCAGCACGAGGGCATGCATGACACAGGGCAAGGGACAAGGTGGTGGGCACCAGGCACTAACACATCATACATTAGGTCGACCTATTTACAGTAGTAAGTAGCTTAGCGAGCCCAACAATGACCTATTGTGCTGGCAGCACATTCAGTGTCCTTTGATTAGAGTTTTAAATGGGTCAATCATGATTATAAAATCACATGTGTGGGATTTTATGTGTGCTGCACGACAAGCTCAGTGTTCTCTCTCAGCACTGACCGCGGTTTTCCAAACCTCTGCTAGGGTCACCTAATCTCATGGTTGTGTCAGAGTTCACCCAACAGTCTCGGTACCCTGTTTTTTTCTCCTGCAGTTGTTCGCACTTTCCACAACCTCACACTGATCTCACTGAGGCAGATCACATCTATTAGTCATTTATGAGCTCAGTGCCGAGCTCAGGTCCCAACTTTTACACATTGAGGGAACGAATGAATGAAGTGATGGATGTGTTGAGGTGACACCATACTGGAAAATAATCATTTTGATTACAAACCTGGCAATAATTTCCTTTCAGTAATTTAAAGTCCATTTAAGCTCTTCAACCCTGCATTAATTAACAAAAAGCTGGAAACATGACACTGACACTTGGAAAGTTGGCTTAATTGTTAGCAAACAGTTTTTGTTCACACTCCCAGCAGACATGGAGCAACTGTAGAATTTATTTGCAGTCATGCTTTGGCAACTGATGAATTTAAGTCCACTACAGTTTCCTTTCAGCCTCATTTTGGTCTGCACCATCTCCTCAGTGAAATATTTGGCCATGTTTGCCAGCTAATCTTTAAGTTTCCCTCCTCTTTGGTGCTTGGCAGTTGGTGTAAAGTAGGTTTTCAGTGGAAAATAGTTGCCTGCCGTTGCCAAAAACAACACTGTGGGAGTGGTGAGAACCAAAACAGTAAAGTTGCAAGTCAGAAAAACCAAAACACTTTCCGTAAAGCTGAAGGACACTGCATAGACTGGTGATAATCCTCTGTGGACTCATTACTGTGAACTTCCGCTCTCATGTTACACATAGTCATTAGATCTATTGTTCAGATGAAATTACTGATTACAGCAGCTCTAAATGTAACTGATATCTCCTAATTGGTCTGGTGGTATGAAGCCGTGCTGTCTGAAACTTTGTTGTCACACACCTCCCAGTTTTAAAGAGACATACTGTGAAGACGATCTGCATTTGCAGCTATGAAATAACCGACAGAAAATGGGTTTCCATGAACTTTCTAACCACATATTGAAATTCCAAGAGCTGCTTTTGGCTACGGAGTCCAGCAAAGTGGAAGATGTCTGTGAGAAGTGTGAGAGTAGTTGTGATGGAGGTAGATTTTTTTCTGCTGAAGTTGGCTGCTGTCTTGAGATTACGATATTGTGACAGTTTGCAGCTGGCAGACTGTGATGTGCGTCTGTGTTGCAGGGGGAAACGTGAGGTCAGTTTGAGAGATGACACCAAGAGGTTAGCAGGTAAACAGGAAAAAAAAGCTTTCCTGAGGATGTTCGAGAGAGAGCCTGACTGTCTGAGCGAGAAGAGAAAAACATCCTCGAGAACACCCGTCCTTATTCACAGCTTCTGAGAATCGAAATACTTCACAGTCCGACTACGACCATAAGATCTGCAGCAGTGGACTCTTCTGACTGCGGAGGTTTGAGGAATGTAGGCAGCACGGCCCTCTGAGCACACAGCGGAGTTTGCATCTCTTACTAATGTTCAAGCAAAGAAATTCCAGTCATGTGAGATGTCAGTTAACCCCTGTTTGCTTTCAGGAGACTAACAGTGACATCCAAGTCATGCCTGACATGATTTGTCTGATGCAGAAAGCAAGTAAGAGTGTGAAATGCGTGTGTCCATGTGCAACCACTGTGTTCTGGCAGTTCTAGTGAAATGCATATTTCACACAGGGCCGAGTAACACATGTTCTGCATGCTAATGCTGCCAAGAGGGATGTGAACGGTGACACGTGACTGCATGGAGGCACACAGGGGCCAGGTGGTGTCAGAAAGTTAGACAGAAATGGAGCTTTGACCATTCGCTTGTCATGACTTATAAGTTCAGCTCTACTCTTGCTGTGCTCACTCACTTGGGTGTTGTAAGATTTTGGCATCGGGTTTAATTAAGACTTTAATCACTGAGAGAATGGGCCAAATAGTAGATTAATGAGCACAGAAATTCAGATTCAACTCTTAACATGAGGCACAAAGGCAGATCGCATGAAGAGAAAGTGGAATAAAGAGGTGGGAGGCAGGAGAGAAAGAAAAAAAAAGAGGGAAGTATAGAAATTTTGCAAGGACTTAAATTATGAAAACGCTACATGGTGGGATTTATTTAAAAAAAACAATTTTTTTTGATTTAACTGATCTTTCCAAGCTGCAGCTGCAGCTTCTCTCTCTGTGGAGATCCCAGCAGGAAACACTAAATCACAGCTGATTAGCACCGGCTTCTTCTTTCCACCTCAGCTCTCTGCTGCCCTTCTCACTGTTCATAGATCAGTCAAACTGTTGTCCCTCCCAGCAGCACTCTTATCCAGCTGCAGTAGCTTATATAACATAAAAAGTGGTCTAATGTTAACACCTGCATTGAGGCCTTTAAACCATGAAGCGTGATTCTTGTTTTTGAGGCATCTTTGAATTTCACCATCAGCATCTACTCAGAGTCATCCTCAATTCCCTGTGGTTGCTTCCATTTGTTGAGCAAATTCAAAGTAGCTCAGCCTCTCTGCTATCTGAGACTAATATATGCAAGAAGATGATTGACGGCTCGTAACCCAACTTTTACCACTAGCATGTGATGAGACAGGCCCTTGCGAGCAGCCAATTATGTTTAGGGAGAATCCTACGTCTGTTACAGTGTATGAAAGAGGCATGCCTTCATTCCTTCAACACTTAAACTCTCATCATACTGTACATAGTTAACATAGATCATTAAGGGATTGTGACATATGCGACAACCAGGACCAGGAAGGTTGTGTGCACCTGCCAAAAATGTGACACTAAAGAAAGGACGGCAGGCGTGAATCACCTTGATGCTATTCAACCGTGTCTCCCAGTGAGCTTTAAAACCACAAGCATGTGCACACAGATTAATGAGAGCAGTGATCCGTCAGAACTAAATGTTCTGGATGTTTTTCTAAAACTTTTTTTTTTGGGATCAGTTTTGAATTAAAACCGGGGAAAAAGTAAAATGGACGCATAATGAATTCTTTAGATCAAGAGCTGCTGCATCAAGAGCATGAAGATCAGAAACAGCTTTAACTGAGTTGTTCCTGTTAACATGGAACATTGCATCAGAAATTTGGAATGGTACGTGTATCTAATTTGTAATTATTATTCTAAAAAAACAAACAAACAAACAAACAAAACCTCGCTTCTTTACAGTGTTTTGTACTTGTGTAACAAAACAGTCTCAGGCCACAAATTAGTAGGTTTTCAGGCCAGTATGTAAATGTCCACACTTTTCTTCACTGCTTCTTGAAATAAAATCCATAATCCTTTGATCTCTTATTGCAAGCTACAGGCTTTCCCTCTGACGAATTTATATTTCTCTGCCAATTGTATGCTTTTGCTTGCAACATGACTTTTATCATTATTACTATTATCACTATACACACAGCATATGTACACACAAGCATTTATAGTGCCAATGTAGTGAGGAAAAAAAACACCTTCTTCAAGGTTATGATATCAGGTTGTTTTTTGAGCAATATCCAAAACTTACACACGATAATAAGTGTGATTTTTGCAGGTGAAAAGTTAGTTGGTGTAACTGTAATAGTTCCACTACATTTGCAAATATTTTACAACTAAGAACTTTAACATGTTGAAAGTCAGATGACAGACTCTTTGATTCGAGGGTCATTTCTCTCATTATGGCTAATAGGAGACAGTATAAGTCTTCTCTCTTTATACAGTACCTCAAAAGAACAGAGATGATCTTTTATAATCAATTTAGTCTCAAGCACATGGTTTGAATCACGATGGCATGTGTTTGTGTGTCTCTCAGTCCTTGTGCTCTGCTGTCCTTTGCTAGTCAGAGCAGCAACAACAGGGTGGAGGTCAGTCAACGTTGGTAACCCGATTAGAAATGTGGACAGAGGGAGGGACGGAGGGACGTGGAGGTCAGACAGAGACAGACAGCCTGGGGGGGAGTTGAACATTACTCAAACGTGTGGGTAATATTAATCTTATGCTTGTGTGATTAATAGAGTAGAAATAGGAGTATGTGAGCGTGCGTGAGCGGTCAGAGTCTCAAAGGATTTTCCATGTTGCTGTGCCACTGCTGCACTGAGTGCCCCCTCGCTCAGACACAGTCATGCATTGCTGCTAATTTTCATTTCTAAGGGTCAAAATGATGAACATAGTGTATTTAATGGAGGAACAGAACAGCTGAGTGAAACTGCAGCTCCATGGATGCGTGCATTAGTGTACAAATATGTTTTTCCAGACAAGAATATGACTTGAATCATCCTTTGTATTGATTAAATTACTTTCATCTTGTCCTTTCGCGTGTAACTTTAGAAACAGTACTGGAGACCACCTTTCATTGTCTGATATTAGCCCATGAACACATGTATAAAACATGTGTGATTTTCCTTCACTATGACCTTCACTTCTGATTGTTTCCCCATTTAGTTTCTCTATAAATTAGCTCTAAGATTATTAAATCACAACATTTCACACACTATGTTGTGAGTCCTTGTTGTTCTATTGCTGCACCATTACATCAAATGGATGGAAATGGTGCATCATTTTATACAGCAAGGGGCAATTGATTGTTGTTTTCTTCAAGTCCAATAGCACATATTAGCCATCAAGGGGACCAATAACCAGAATTTGGAACTGACTGAACATTTGCAGGAAAAATGAATATCTTGGTGTCAACACTTCTTGACAAAACTTTGCAGAGATTCCTTTGTTTACTGATGTCTTACATGTTTAGATTTAAAAAAAATAATCTTTCTGTGTTGATAATCTATAACACTATCAATAGATATTAATATTTATAAATATATAATTAATATGTAATTAATTGTACAGTGTTGTGTGCGTGACAAGGCTTGAGACCACAGAATATGGACTACAGATAAAGTAAGGCAAAAAAAGTCCATTTTAAAATTCATACATTTTACTGGAAATCAGTATTTTTTTTAATGATGCTAATACAGGAAATAATGCTGAATATCAAATCCAATGATTGGCCAAGCTGATAATGGTTCGACCCCTATTACACACATTTCTCATGAATTCAGCTGCTTGTTTAGTTGAAAGTAATTTTCTCAAAGTCAAGGATGAGATAAAACAGGCAATTTGTACAGAAAATATCATCCTTTTTGTTTGCTGCCTCTAAAAACAAAAGAAATGTGGTTTTTAAATTGTCTTGTTTCATTTGTGGTTGGTATATAGTTATAGGTGGTAAATTTAGAAACAAGAAGAGAGTCTATCTCAGTACGACTTGTGTGAAGTGACTGCCAAAAAGTTACATCATTTTAAAATGCCTTCTGTCCTGTGCTTTTCGTTTGGTTCACAGTCACCTTAAACCACCCCTGATATCTAATTTTGGAAAAATCCACTTCACGTGTTTGTTCCTGTAGAACAGCCACGTCAGCTATTTATCAGCACCGTCAGCAACTCTTCACCGATGCTGAAGGACATTAATTCAACCTGAGTTAGTGAACAGACAGATTCAGACAGGTGTCTTAGCAGTGAGCCAAGCTGAAACCAAAATACAGAGACAAGATCACAGGACAGGGTCATGTCCATAGTCAGCCTGAGCCTTCATCCACCAAACATCTGTTTCATGTTCGTCTCCCTGTGTGCACGCAAGCATTCGTGCACGTATGAACATCCACATGTGTGCACAGTCATGCAGAGTTGAAAAGGTTGTGTATTGATTTTTCTTCTGGGTACAGCAGAGAGACAGAGGAGATCATGAAGAAGGACATGAGAGCGAACAGTAGAGACAAGAAAAACAATGTGCCCTTGAGTATTTTGAATAGAGGTAAGTGGGCCGAGCTTTGGGAGGGTGTGTGGTGAACCGCGGGCCGGCATTGGTGGAAACATGAGAGGGAGACTTTCCATCTGGGAGAACTCGTGCAGCTCTGACAGAATCACGAGCACACCGTACCAACACAACACTAAATACTTGTCGGAACACAAGAGGCATTGGCAAACAATAAAGCCCTCCTGATAATGTTGGCACACCAGCTGACACATCACACACAAACACACATGCTTGACGTGAATGTAAACAAACGCAGCTCCCAGTCACAACACACACTGTTTCCCCAGCTGAAGCAAATACAGGATCTGACCACGCTGAGACTGTCAGCTACCAAAACTTTCCTGCTAATTTATTCCAGGAAAAAAAAACTCCATCGCTACTTTCTTAGAATATCTGTTGTGCAACTCCATTATAATCTAGGACAGACAGTCAGCAGAAACCAAATGCAAATTTTGGTGCCAAATTCTGACTAATACTCTTAAAACGATTCTCCTCTGCTTGATGACTGGATGCATGCTTGACATATTACTGACAAGAAAGGCGAGGACAAACAGGACTGGTTGTGCAGGCTTGTTTTAAGTTGTCATTTGTGTGTTTTGCAATTCAAACACAGAATCAGACTTTTCTTTGGAGCCAAATGTACCTGAAACAAGACACACTGAGTCTTTAGTACAGAATGTCCCAAACAGATTTAGACAGGTGAAAATATAATAGAAACGTAAGACACAGTGACAAAAGTTTTTGGAGGCTGTCAGGGACACACACATTCAGTACATGGTGTGAATGCTACAGGAATCGTCTGTGGCTCAGATGGTTATCTAATCGAATTTGTGGTGTATCTTTGGTGGGACAAAAGGGGAGGTGTTTCTCTTCCTTGCTCTGGTTTAGGTCAAACAAGGGTTGCTTTCTAAATCCTATAATATTTCTTTTTACCCTCAGTATGTCCTACAGCTGCCTTCACAAAGTGTGTACTGTTTCACGCACAATTGGGACATACTACTTGGTCCTAATAATATGTGACATATCTGTGATTTCCGTGATCATGTGGCTCGCATACTACAAAATCCGACCAGCAGTAGTAGCACACTTGGGCATTTTTGGCATATTAGATTTGATGAACAATTTATTGGGACGTATTAAACTTTTTTGAGCAAACTTCGTAGTTTGGTAATATGGATCTTGAATGCACCCAAGGTCATATGTACAAATCTAATAACAAACATGAGCACCATTATGTCACGGGTGTGCTGACCATGAGGGCCCCAAACAATGAACACTGGCACAAAGAAGAAGTGATTGACTTCCTAAAGCATTTCTAACAAATCTGTCACCTAACAAAACCAGAGAAGATGCATTAAACCGTTTTCCACTGCAGGAACTCAAAGGCCATTCTAAGGCGGTCCTTGTGTTCCAGCTGCAGGAACTTCTCTGTTAAAACCTCTTTTAGAACCATTTTCGGGCCAGAGCTCAACGCTGATTAGATACACTTGGAGAAGACAACATCAGGAAGCATCCGCTCAATTGACTCTTTTCTCCTCTCAGACATGGTCACAAACAGTGTAAATTTGTCAAATGTTGTGATCAATCACTTTCTAAGTTGGGTAAATCGTATTTGAAACAGAAAGGCTGAAAGGACTGAATACGGCACCACATCACGCCTGCACAGAACTCCTGTACTGGAAAGGCACCTAATGACAGCAAGATATGAGAAGCCTGCTTGAAAACACTGCCTCTGTTTTGAGCAAAGCCCAACCACTATAATAATTCAAGAGGAACGAGGGTGGGGGCTCAGTATCACATTAAAAAAGCCCAGATGATATATCTAGTGTCATGTGTCAACACCATGACTAGATTCATAGCATATTAAGTTCTGCTCCATTAATCAGTCAGAATGTGTGTCTTTTTCTGTGTCCTGTTGGTTGTGAGTCTCACCGTGAGGGATGTGAAGGTCAGACAGATTCCTCCAAAGCCATTCAGGGAAAGAGCCAAGAAGATGAGCGCTGACAGATCTGCAGACAAAAAGAAAAACCAAAAGAGGAAATTTAACTCTTTAAAACAGAACCTGGAGGACATTTAGTCCAATATTCAACCAAAGGTCACAAACTGATACAGGAAGCAAGCTGTCACAACCAGTACAAAATAACATTTTGGGATTATTAATTAATCCATCCACTTTTTATTACTGCTTTTACTTCTGTATTTGTAAGTACATTTAAAAAAATTGCCAATGGCAATAAAAACAAGATAAATATTACACCAAAAAAACTGTAAAAATGCAGGATAGGAGGTTTCAGACACTGTCTAATGAACCAGAAAGTATTTTGGCTGAAGCACACTAAGGCTCTTAAAGGTTGAAAAGCAGTTGGAACAAGCTGTAATGAAAAATGAATAAAATATTGTGTTTAAAGGTACCACACAGGCCTTTCCTGGTGTGTGTTTGATGCACACTAAGTGTTGCTGAGTCGGGCTGAAAAGTTGTCACAATATAGCCAAGTGCAATATATCAGGAAACACAGTTGTGCAAAAATGCAAAAATTACCATTCCCACTGAAACTGTGACTCACATGAAACCCGTCCCTGTTGCACTTCTTCAATCGCACCTGCAGCTTTCTCTCAGTCTGTGAGGTTTAAGTTATGTAAGCATTTGGCAGCAAGGACCCAGTGCCCTGTCGAGCAATCTGAAAAGCTGCTTTCATTGCTTTTTGACTGATTAAACAACACTTCTGAGAGCACATGTGGCTTCAGATCACACATGTTTGGGCCTGTGAATTAACATTGATATTCAAAACTCTGCGTTTTGCATTTTTTGGTTGCTTCTCTAAATGCAGCTCTTCGAGGTGATCAGCCTTGTAACCTTCAATCACAACAGCCACCAGTGTCTCCCAGCACTTACATACTTAAATAGCCACGATACTAAGGAATTTTACTGATAGAATATCAGGAAGAATACTCCAGCTTTACTGGTTTCTGTGAGCCTCATGTGACCTTTGCGAGCAGATTAATTGATGTGCAGCACGTGTTCATGTATGTGCTTTTGAACTCACTGTCAGGGTCGTAGGCAGATCCAGCCATCATGACACAAGACAGACCGAAACATGAGCTGCAACAAAAGAATGAGAAATTGGTGACATTCAAATTATGTAGCAAACTATGTTGCCCCCGAGGCATGTGTTCAAAATACCACAGGGTAACTAGCTGCTGGTGACTAACAAGTTCTGAGTGTCGAGTCATACTACGGACACGTCATGCTGTTTAATGCTTTAATACTTAAAAGTACATTTGGTCTGATTCACAAACAGCACTTAAGCTTGTTAATCTACAAAGGATTGAAATCATCTGTGCCCTGACAGCCTGACTGTTTAAACACATGCAGCTCCACATGAATGTTTTTATCAGCTTTCATTGTGTTATCAAAGTGGAGGGCCTGTATATTACATTTCAGAGCTGTTTAAACTGTGAAGAAGAGTGTGTGAAGTGAGTTTATAACCTTTTACTCTGTCTATTCATATGTTGTGAAGATACTACTGGCAGCCAAACTCTACTGCAACAGAATGCCAAATAATTATCCAAGAAAGTACAAATGTGCTTCCACACTCACTGAAAAGGAATGCTACACTACTATACACACAACGTGCACACACAAACTAGTGCCCCACCCACTTTAACTGATTCACACATTTAACTGATTCACACACGAAGAAAACACAAAAGGAGTTGTCGCCCTCCTCCCTCTGGGGGAATGTGATCCGTTCACTTTTCACTTTTACTATAACCTCAGTAGTAGTAGTAGAGGAGCTGATTTTCTTTCCAGATTTGTCACACAAATATAAATGAATGTGCAGCTAATAAAAAAAAGGCCTCAACTGTTTGTGTGTTGCACTGAACAGAATCAAGTTCTCACACATCTTGGACCATTGTCCAACCATTACCTGCCCACCAGCCGAATTGGACGAGGACCAAACTTGTCCATCAGGATACCGAGTGGCAGCGTTGTGGCGCTGAGTAAGAAGGAACCGATGGTGAAGCCCAGATTCAGCATCTCCTCCTGGTCCACGCAGCTGAGCCACTCCTCCTCCTCCCCGTCAGTGGAGTTGCCCAAAGACACAACCACCGAGTCATTCACTGTGGGAACAAGGTGATGATAGAAACATGAATATTCAGAAACTTTGTGAGCTTCTTCTAATTGTAAAGATGGATGTCCAAAGTCATGGGTTCCCGGTCAGGTATTGGGACTCCAACAAAGTGTTGGTTGCACGCTAAATCAGAGGAGTTAATTAAGACAAAGGCCAAGAGAAAAAGCTTTGTTCTGCTTCGTCTCTATTTTAGGGAATCAGTAGATCATCTGCCTGTCAGACCTCAAAACATCTGTTAAGACATCTGCGGCCAGCAAAAACAGACATTACTTTATTTTACAAGCCAAAAAACGTTTTAACTCTCGTGTTTTGTTGACATTGGCTTCTTCGCTATTTGAAGTCTTTTAGCTCCAGATGGTCAGTGTTTCAAAATTTTTTTGCAAAATCAACCTCCACTTTTCCTTTTCTGAAATCTTCTTAACAGTAGGAAAGTACGTGAAGTAAATACACTGTTTGGTATTCTACATCATAACATTGCAAATCAATGTTAGATCTCTGATGTGTACCAACAAAACTTAAACTGAAATTTTTGGTTTGTGCTGCCTATAAAGTGTGTTTTATACAATCTGTGAGTTTCTTTTCAGACACTAGACAGAACCACTGGATCATTTTCTGATGCAGAGTTCAGGAACACGCCATCACTGCAAAACCATCCACATAAAATTGGGGGAAAACCCCCATGATGCATCAAAGTGTCTTCAGGACCCCAAACTGCAGGTTAAGGTTCAATGATGCTGAACACACACCTGAACACAGGTGGGAGTAGAAGCCCTCCCTCTTCAGCATGATGAGCAGGGAGCCCCATCCCAGCAGCACGGCCGAACACAGCAGGTTTTCAATCACCGCCGTCACCGCCATCCACCAGCGCCTCCTGAAGGCCTGGAGGAGTGAGGGCGCCATCGTTGCTGCTCTGTGACGGAGGAGACATGAGGAGGAATGATTAATCACGTAGTCGTCGTTGTGTTTATATTCAATAGACGCTTGCATATACAACTGTAAAACAAATAGCATTTGAAGGATGTGCTAGATGTTTTTTTTTTTACATTTTGCTGAGCAAATGGTTGATCAAGAAAAGTATCACTCAAATGTGAAAACGTCTGTAAATTTCAACAAACAATGTCATTCATTGCTAATTCAAATTGAGCAATTTAAGTCATTAACCAAAAAATCTAAAAAAAATAAATAAAAAAACACTTGTGTATTCAAATTTTTTAAATGTGAGGATTTGTTGGTTTTCTCTCTCATTAAGAATTTCACTTAACATTTATATGTGACATTTGATTACCTAAACAAATAATCAAAAAATCATGTCAGATTATGATCTTAGTTATGACAGAGGATCAAAATTTTGCTATCTGACTGTTAACATCCAATAATATTCATGCAGGTAAACAGCAGCCTTTGTAACCTGCTATTTCTGACCAACTATGCAATTGTTTGCTAGAAATGCTTGATTACTTGATGTACGTGTCGCTGACTGAGAAGAAAATAGTTATTATTTGCAGCCCTTAGCTCATGTTTATTGTCAAAACACATCGTCGTTTGGGTTCACAAAATCTTCTACAAGGTAATGAATTTTAGCAAAGATCACTGGCACATTACTTATTACAGCGTAAAGCAGTTTGCAATGAAGATCTCTTTACACAAAAGTCAATAAGAGAACAGGGCTGCAACTGACAGTTACTTTAGTTATTAATTAATCCACAAGATAATGTCCTGACTAATCTATTAAACCAATATTTAAAGATATTTAAATAGGGGGAGCAAAAAAAAATCCATAAAATGCTTAAACTATTACATGAATTTCAACATTTTTGTTGATCAAGCAATTAATCAAGTAATTACTGCAGCTCTGATACAAAAACACAACCTAAAATATAGAAAAAATGCCAGAAATGCACAAACTGATACAACAAAATTGCTACTGAATGTCAATACCTGCACTCATGATTACAGTTCTGACTCATCTTCGAAGCAGTTTCGACATGAGTTAAAAAGAATCCCACTCGTGATGCATTTGAGTTCAGAGTTTGACACATCGATCCCCTGAATACAGAAAGATCTTATTTCACTTCATTGACTTTTACTGAATAAAACAAATGTGATGTTTCGTGATGTTTACTTCATGTGCAGACTTGATGGAGTCACTGAAGGGAGTAGATGTCTGCCTCAGTTTGCCTAATGAGATCGCATATGGCCAGTCATTGTTTTGTAAATCCTAGCTGGGTACCTGACACCTTCCACTGCATTGTCCTCAGCACTCCACCCAACCGTGCCATCAACAGAGAAACTATTTCACCCTTGATTTTGACCGAGTGAAACAATGCGGAGCACTCAGTTGGTCTGCTTTGTTCTGGAAATAGGGACAGCATCTTAAAAGGCTGGCATTTCCATCATAAATAGTTGGACTGAACGAGCCTGGCAACAACACGCAGGTTAGCTCCGGTTGTATATAATCAGAGCAAAACTAAGCGATGATGTGGCTTTTATGCAAACACACAACAAACAAAAAGCACAGCGACAACCAAGTCAGGTTAGTCACGACCACCTGGAAAGTGCACAAACACACCGGCCAGGTCACTGTAACCTGCGACAGATTGGGTCATGATGAACTGGACAGCATCACACACGTCTGGAACACATCTAGCCAAGACATCCAAATATAACCAGCTATTCCGTTTGGCAGCAAACCAGACGAGAAGTGGAAGCGAACAGAGGCTGCAGAACAGGCCTCGCGCAGGAAGCTCTCTCTGAGCTTCTTTATGAAGGCATCTTTTCAGCATGCGAGCGTCGCACTGGACAAAGAAAGGGGACTCTAATGGGACAGATTTGTCTCTGCGTGTGCCCATGAGTCTGCATATGTGCTCATGAGGCGTGCGTGTAATGCGATTATCCACAGCCCAGTGAACTGGCTTTGTGCTGAAAAGAGAGTAAGAAAAGGGGGATTTCTTTGTAACTGACCCCATGATGAAAACACTGTTTGCACACACACGCACAATCAACTCCCTAACCCTGAACAATGAGGCGACACAGCGCTCATTCATTCAGTCATTTAAATCTACCACCAGCAAAATAACCTTTTAATTCAGTCAACGAGACAGTAACGAGGCTAACTTTTTGGGTGAGCACAATTAGGAGTCTATAAACATCAGAGCTGCGACTATTACTTTAACCATCAAATAATCCTTTCTCAGATAAATTTACAAAATCCTGATCAGAATTTCTCTGTTTTTTTGTTTTGTTTTGTTTTTTTTAATTGAACCAAAGCTATTCAATTTCCTGCCACAGAGGACTAAGAAAGGGTATTATTCAAGTCATCAATCATGCTTCTGTTGCTCCAGTTACTGTCATCATGGAGTTGGGACAATATTACAATGCTGGCAGTTCATCCCTGTCCCAATCCATACTCCATTTCAGACATAGGAGACCTAACATTGCTGGTTTCATCAATCTGTTGATGGCATTTCGTCATTTTGTCATAGGTTACTTTTACATTAATGTTCCCTAAATTTACATTCTGACAAACCCACCACAGCAACAGAGCTACAGCATGATATATGATATATATCATACAGGTGAGATTAGACCCCAAGTGACATATAATGACATCCAAGTTTTCTGACTATAACAAGGCAAACAAGCATCAGCGTGTTCCAGGAAAGATTGAATTCTCATGTTTTTTTGTGTTTAGGGAATTCTTCAAATCATTCGATTCGGTTAGTTTGCAGCTTTTGAAACTTCACTTCCCAGCTCATTGTGAACCACTATATGTAACACCGTCCTACGTCAGTGTGTTAAATCTTATGTGAGTCTATCCGATAATGCGACTGAATGCAGGTCAGACTTGTGCTGTCTAGAAAGTGCCACGTAAATGCCCGACCTAGCGAGATTAGCGCTGCAACTTTGACTGAAAAGGTGACCAGTGCTCATTAAGACACGACACCGACACATTCAGACTAACACAAAGGAGCTCACGTCTGAAAGGGGCTTCTGACTTAAACAGTATATTGCTGTTTGTGACTCTTAGTTTTCTGTTTAATTCAGTGCAACTGAACACACGTTTTAATTCAGTGGATCAGAAAATGTTAGAACTAATTCTGTGGTAACTTATTTTTATCATGTTAGGAGCATATGAAGAGTTCATTTGCAAAAACAAATAACTCCATCTTCACAAACCTTCAGAAAACCCACTTTTCCATCATCTAACAGACGATATCAATCAAACTTAAGTTATCTCTATTTTTGTCATGTCATGTGTGTTCTACTGAATCAAATCCATTCAACTTCAGTTTGATTGATGTTATCTGAAGCAAACAACGAAAAACACGTTTTCTGAAAATCTACAAAATTGGAGTTATCTGTTGTTGCAAATGAACTCTTGATATGTTCCTCTTTGGATACTCTGAAAAGTTGTGGATACTCAGTAAATTTTGTTTAGCAGAAATGACCCTGGGCAAATAAACCCATGTGTCATCCTCGTTCTCATGTACATTTGCACTATGAGTCACTGAATTGAAATTGTTGAAATAGCAAACATGTTGCTGCATGATGCAAGAATTTGTAATAAAAACTGTTTTAATTGTGCAAACCTGACTCCACCTGTGCATTAGAGTAAAAGACAGGTTTGTTTTCTTAAGTAGTCCATGTTAATACAATGCTTAACACAATTTAAACAGAGGAAATAAGAGGCAAATTCTTTGTACAGAGTTTAGCCAAAGCTACTTGAAGCTTCAACACAAATCAAGCTGACATGATGTAAATCCATACTTGCTTGGCTCTTGGGTCAGCATGAACTAAAACGGCAGACACATGTTTTCATTCTAATTTATTGTCAGTAGATACTCTTTTAAACTCTTGTGTAAATTGTGTGCTAAACATGGCAGCTTCTCACTTCATCACTTTAAGCGTTACTAATCCTCTGCAAGCTTCTTCTGACCGCACATTCAAAACAAACACACCTACAGTTAGTTTGTGCCTCTTTTAAAAAAAGTTTTAGCAGCGCCTGTATTGTAGAAGCCAAATAAACGAGTGCACTTGTTGTTTTGTTGATGCTGCAGAACGGAGAGACAGCATACAGGGGGTCCATGAAAAGCCTAAGTATAGAGGCCGCTGTCACATGTGTTGGATTTACAGTGGCGGCCACATCACGAGTGACAACACACACAAAACAAACGCTACACTTCACATGCACGCTGGTTCACAGGAGACAATGTTGTAAATAAAACGGGGAACATATGTCATGAAAACTGCAAGAAAAAGGGCACAAGTGGCTGCTTGGTGTGCGCTCACGTTAAAGGACCACGTGGACTGATGTAAGTCATCCAACACAACTGTCTGGCCTGCTGCCTCAGCCTCCACTGCTGCTTATCACACATTCTTTCTCTAAGTTTCCCGCCTGTTTCTGTGCAGCTTTTTTCTTTCTTTTTTTTTACAGCAGCAATTACTGTGAAACTGTCATTGTGGAGCTCAGGGAGTGCTCTTGTGTTGGGATGCCTGTAGGTCAACACACAACAAAGACTTGCCAACAAGTTAAACATGAAAGCAAGGTCTTCTTTACTGTTGGCAGGCAGTTGCGAGCCGCTGTCATAACACTGTGAAGTGTGTGTGTGTGTGTGTGTGTGTGTGTGTGTGTGTGTGTGTAAGAGAGCAGGTGAAGGCCGCACTGGGAGAGACTCCTTATAAGGAAGCTGTTTCCTGAAATACCTGAGCGCTGAATGATGCAATGTTGCACGAGTCTCCTCACATGGACTCTGTTGGTGCTCACTGTGGAGGAGGCAGCAGCCTGTTGGGTTATTCTAATATAACCATCTTTTCTGCTGCCTCAGTATCAAAATCTGACTTAACTCCTCACGTGTCCCTGCTTCCTTTCAAGTCTCTCTGCTGCTGCTCACATCCATCTCTGCTCTTTTTTCCCCGCGGGGATATTGGCGACCTTGACCGGGAGTGTTTATCAACCTCAGCAGGACACAAAGGAACTCAAGGCAAACTCTTTATCCTCACAAGTTTCCTAGAAAATAAACCGCACGCCCGGGACGCCTCTGTTCCCCCCGAGGAGTCCGAGAAAAAGAAGAGAGAGAAAAAAAAAAACCCGGCAAACCCCTGAAGCTGGTCGGCCGGAGAGCAGCTGCTTCTCCGCGGGCATGACCTCAGCCAGGGTCCGGTTACCGGAGCGAGGCTGGTGAGACGTTCAGCTGCTGTCTGAAAAGTGGAAACTCACATGACCAACTCACATGAACAGCCCCAACAATAAAGAGACCAGTCAGACCTCCAGTTTCCATTGATGGTCTACCTGCTCACTAAGGCTGACATGATTTGTGCTTCATTAAATTTGGTAATCAACTGAGTTTTCATTTTATTTATTTATTTTTTCAGTATTAACAGCTAGCTAGGCTATTGATAACGATAAATTATTATTATTATTATTTCATTTTCAAAATGCTTCCAGTTTCTTAGTGGAAGGGTTTTTGTTTGTACTTCTCTCACATGACAGTAAATGTAATTAATCACACAACACTTCTGATGCTTCACTTCTCTGAGTCAGTTTTTCTTTATTTTTGTTGTTCTGTTCATCCAAACATTAATTAAGAAAGCAATCAGACTGTGTATTCTTATAAATATCCCAAACTGCTTCACTAATGTAAGGTGATGCTACATTTCTGTTTAAACTCATTCAAACTTAAAAACTGACTTTGTTTGGACAACAACAACAATGTCATGGCCATTGTTGTTGTTGTTGTTTTTCTCTGACATTTTAATATTTTATCAATGAAACTGCTAATATTAATCAGGATAAAACTAAAAACTAAAAGTTACAGGTTTAATTGCAAAGATTTTTTTTTTGTTTTGAAGATGTCCACAATGTTTTCACCACATTGCAAGTTCCTCTGAGTGAAACAGGCCTACTATGTATTTAAACGTTGTTTTTACAGCTAAATTTACATTTAAACCAAACCATAAAGTGTTACTATAAAAACGTACTCTACGGGGAGCCAGTGAAGGCAACACATTCTGTCTTTTTTTCCCCTGCTTGGTGACACAAACGCGACCACTGCTGCTGACTAAAGCTGTGATTAAGTTCAAATTAGAGAGCACTAAAACAAACATGTCTAATTGTAGGTAAACTGAGCGCTTAGAGGCGAACAAATGAGCTCCATCGCTGAGTTTACTGAAGCAGCAGTTTACAGCTTAATGAAAGAAAAGACCTGAGTGAAGATACTGTAAAAAGCATGGCAGTCACTAAATGGTCACTTCCGAAACAGCGTCTTTCGGTGTTACTCATTGTGCTTCTCACACTTTCACCCTCCGTGCGCCAACACACTTTGCGCCTTTTTTGGTTCCCATTACGCACACATTGGCGGGTTTAATAACGGAGTTTCCTCGATACCATGTAAAGGAAAGTTGTCTCTGTGTAATGCCACGTGTGAGTATCAGCAGCCGGTTATTCTTGCCTCCGCGTCATGCTGCCATGTGTGTGTTATTACAACAAATACTACACGTATTAACACAAAGTGGACAATTAAGTACAAACTAATTTACTTACTTCAGTTGTGCGTCTTCTCAGAGAGGAAAAAAAAGATGGAAATAAAGGCGTTTCTTACTAAGTAAATGACAAAATGAGGATTTCAAAAAATCAGCTTTCACAGCTGACTGTTGTTTTTCTTAATTTGTAAACAGTGTCAGCCTGAATCCCCAAATTAAAGCTTTTGCTCTCCCTGCTTCCTTTCTTCCTTGTTGAGGATTGGTTTAAGTTCCTATAAGACTTCACGTTTTTCTTTTTTTTTCCCCCTCTCCGATTTCATTACAGACTTCCCCTCTCCTCCTATTTGACTTCTACTTCCCTCCCTCTTTCTACGGTTTACCGCCGTTAAGGGGTGGAGAGAAGTCACCTCCCTGCTGCCTCCATTCACCACCACCCAGGACAAATGTCTTTACTGTACTTACTCAATGCAAATGTCTTCCATGCAGCCTGCAGCTCCCAGAGTGCTTTAAATACAAAATGTGGTTATGTGAATGAAGCTATTCATCACAGATGGAGCAGTAATAGTTCATATAACTGATACACAAACAGACTTTTACTTTGAGAAGTCAGCTCAGTGATGTTTTCTTCAGAAAGAAGGAGACAGGCTGCTGAGATATCTCACAAAAGTTAGTCTTTATTTCAGGTGCAAGTGTGTTTCTATTTGTACCTTAAATGTTTTAACGATTTCTTTTTTCTTTCTTTTTAACGAGTTCCTGTTATTGTAGACTTTCTGCACGGCACAGAACACTGAACACTTATGGTGGCATTTACCTTTGCTAAAGCTTAAAATCTGCACTTGCACCACAGTTATACAACATTGATGGCTCTCTACTGTTACTGACATCGGAAACCATCATCCAGGTAACAACTGTCAGACAAAACGAAGAGCAGACATGGCAACCATGATGTGTTGCGCTTGAGTACATATGTATATATATATATATATATATATATATATATATTTCTACAGTTGAAACCAGAAGTTTAGACATATAACCTTTTTGTTTTTGTTTCTGTTTTTCTCTCTATCTGACATTAAATGTGACTAAACTTTTCCTGTTTTAGGTCAGTTAGGATTACTATGCGTTCAAACTATTTACTTTAGCTTAGTGATGTCATGATGATGCCATGGCTTTGGAAGCTTTTGATAGATTAATTAACAACATCTGAGTTAATCTGAGGCACACCTGTGGATTTATTTTAAGGCACACCTCAAACACACTGCTTCCTTTTGTGACAACATAGGAAAATCTGAAGAAATCAGCCACAATATCAGGAAGGAAATTGTGGACCTCCACAAGTCTGGTTCATCCTTGGGCACAATTTCCAGATGCCTGAAGGTTCCATGTTCATCTGTTCAAACAATTATACACAAGTATATACACTATGGGAATGTCCAGCCATCACACTGCTCAGGAGGCACGATGGGTTCTGTGTCCCAGAGATGAAGTGTTTTGGTGCAAAATGTGCGTATCAACCCCAGAACAAAAGCAAAAGACCTTGAGAAGATGCTGCTGAAGCTAGTAAGAGAGTCTCATTATCCACAGTGAAACCAGTCTTGACTGACATGGGCTGAAAGCCACTCAGAGAGGAAGAAGGCATTACTCCAAAGCAACAGATTTCTTTGGATTTTCCCAAGGAAGCAGTGTGTTTGAGGTGTGTCTGAAAATACCTCCACAGGTGTGCCTCCAGTTAACCAAAATGTAATTAATTAACTTATTAAAAGCTTCCAAAGCCATGACATCATCATCATCTGGTCTTTCCCAAATAGTTTGAAGGCATAGTAATCTTAGTGTAAACTTTTGACTTTGAAGAAAGTAATAAAAAAAATTATCTAAAAAATTCTGTCTGTCATTTTTCTGGCATTTAGCAAATTGAATAATTTTGGTAATCCTAATTGACCTAAAACAGGAAAGAGTCTGATTTAATGTCAGACAGTGGGTGAAAAAAAGGTTTTATTTATTGTTATACAGTGTTTGTAAACTTCTGGTTTCAGCTGTATCTGCTCAAATGCATGGAAATCATCAAGCAAATCATATTTTTGCAATAATAACAACATTTTCATCCATATTTTCATTATAAAGAAAAACAGTAAACTCAAAACTTGAAGTCAAAACCTAAAAGCATCCACTAAAGTTTTCTTTTTGTGTTTGCATTCAGTGTTGCTCTGTCTATATCCTGGAGGAAATGTAGTCCACAGTTACAATAGTTCCTCCTGTAAACCGCTTTTAAAAACTAGCTTTCCCTTTTAGAGAGCTAGTCAGACATATAACTAGCTCATTTGGTGCTTTGAAAGATAATGCTTCAGTCTTAGTATTGATCAAACTAATGTAGTGATGATGAAGGCCCAAAGAGGTCAAAATGTTGTGATCAGTAATTTGTGGACCAGGAGCAGTGCGTGGGATCGTCCTTTCTTGAGACAATTATACCAATTTCTTTTTTCTTCTTGTTTGTCTTATCTTAATGTAAGTGATGATGCTATATGTCTTATTCTTTTACATTGTACATTTTTGGATTCTTAATAATTTTTGTTTTGACTATTATTGTCTTCTTGTTTTTTAGGTAAAACTCTTTGTAACCTTCTTTTAAAAACTGTTATATGACCAAAGTTGATTCTAACCATTGGCAGGAATGCATATTTTGTTACATTGATTCACATGCATATGCACAAAAACAACTAAAATGGGGCTTCATTCATAAAAACATTGCCCCATAGACCACCAGTGGTCAAAAACTCTACAGGATACCTTTAAATGTAAGCTTTTTTTATTTAAAACGATGCATTTATTCTGTGCTTGGGTAGAATGTGAGGCAAATTTTAGATAAGGGAAGTGTACTTCAGCAGATTTTTTTTGTGTATCCCAGTGTGTTGTGAATCTGCATAAACACACAGAAACAGGAAGCTTGTACAGACATGTTTTGTATGACTAAGTGCAGAGAAGGTGTCAAAAAAAAAAGAAAAAAAGGAAAAGTCCTTGCTGGTTGTAGGTGCAGTGTGCTAAAGGTATAACCGTTTTTTTTTTTGTTTTTTTTTAAATGCAGTCTGCAGTTGATAATGAAGACAGTGGTGAGGAAGCAGAAACCACACAGAGGAGTAAGCAGGCAGCAGCTGCTTTGTTATGTTCACGTTATGCTCTGTGAACAAGCTACATGAGCTAATTCAAGGTTATGAAACTTGAGGTTTCAGTGTTAGCAGGTTTGAACATCAAGGTTTAAGTGTCAGACTCAGCACAAATGTTTACAATACATTTCTGTAAAGTGTTTCTAGGCTACTCATCAATTCTTATTGGCATTAAAGCCTATGACAATGTCAGATAGCTTACATCTAGTGCATCACTGGTCATATCAGCTGTTTTGGGCAAATAAACTACAGACCCAAACGATCGCTGTTGGTTGGGGTTGACATCTGATTATTTTACTGATGAAAATCTAGGTCGGAAATCCAGTGGATGACATCTTAAGAAGTCTGAGCATGCAGACTTTATGATTTGTTCGTGCATCAGGAGATCGTACATAGACATCTGTGCAAATGATTGAGGCCTTTGGTAATAAAGCCCTGCATATAGACTGAAATATTTTCTTGAAAATTGAGCTACTTGCAGAGAAGGAAGTGATTTTAAACATACAGCAGCATTAAGCTTAACCCTCCTGTGTGCACTCAACAGTCAGCTTTATTACTTTCTCGCCACTGGCTGCCATACAAAAGCATTAGTCCTTCTTACTCATGACTCTGACAGGGCTCACATCAGAAAAGCAAATCTGTACCCTGCAGGGCTTCACAGGGAAGTGTCCAGTTTTCCATTTCAGATCTATAGCGACATGCTATAGTTCAGTCGCAGCTTTACAGTTGGTCATGAAACATTTGTTCCAGCAGCAGGTGTAAAGCTTGGAAATATGGGCCCCAATTTCTTAATAAAATAATCCCACTGGAATTCGTGTGAGCTCTATCCAGCTGTGTACACCTGGAAATGCCACCTTTAACCCCACCTGCGGCCTGCAGTGTTCGCATGAACATGTCGGTTCACACCGAGTAGTGTTCAAATACACAGCTGAGCAATTATTGTACACAGAATGAACATGATGCAGAAACTTTTTGAAACTCTCAATGCCCAGTTGTGTGGAACTGCCAGAAAGAAATAAAAGGTTAAAATCTAAATGTAATTAAAGACATACCAGCAGTACACGTAAACAATGAAATAAAGCTGGGGAGTGACTTATGTCAGAGGGATAGTTTCTAACTGCATTCATTTTTAAGGTTTGGAACTAATTGCAAATTATACCTTTGACTCATTGTAGAAGTGACATTAACACTTTATACTTTCTGTTGGGTTAGGATTTATCTAACAAGTGCAAACCCGTCCCTTGAAATTCTTTTTGCTGCACAATATTTCATCTCAGTTGTGGCAAAGCAGGTTGCAACTTCTCATATGCAGTTTAGGTTTTCTGGAGACCCACACAGCAGCAAAGTTTTCTTGTACCACCTCAACTTTCACAGACTCTTTGGCTTTTACCCAAATTGCCAAAACAACCCAAATATAAGACTGATGTTACAAATGCAACAGTATGTCTATGTTTTCTGCAGTCTTTGGTTGGAGAGATTGCTCACAACAGTCTTTGAAAGGCCGTTACAGCAATGTTGCATCCTGATTGCATCATATGGTACAGATATTGCTCTCATGATGACACTCTACACTAAACTCTAAATATGAAAACAAACTTCCTTAATCCATCTTTTGGCAGAGTTCAATTACATATCTACATTTATATTTGATTGTTGAACACATCAGTAACTTATCTTTGTATCGTATTATTCTTAGGTCTAGTGGCATAGCAGACATCTTACTATCTTACATGAAATCCATCAGTAAAACATTTTTCCTGTATGGAATCAACCACCTATCTTTGGTTTCATCATACTTTGGAAAGAAAACTTGCAAAGGATGCAAATTTTGCTGAAAAGGCAGTCATCTGGACTCCTGATGAAGAACGCCACCTGCTGGATAGACAGCAATGTTTGCAGTGAGTTCAGGCAACAACTAAAGAGAAGTATTAAAAATATGTTTGTGCACACATTATGCACAGTTTCATGTGGGTCCTCTCTCTGTGAGTCATGTAAGTCAGAGTATGTCAATCCTAACCCACCGTTCTTTTTTATCTTGCACCAATTAAATAAAAAACCTCCTGTCCTCTCATGTTTCAGCCAGACAGACGCTGGTGGATGTTACCTGCTCACTCACTGTCCAACTCTACTGGCCAAAGCAGCACGTTTATTGACATATATTACTATGTGACACATTTGGGTAAACACCAGGAAACAGTCGGTTGCCAAATGTGTTTATGAAACTTCTCTGTGAAGCCACAAGAGGTCAACTTAGTCTTTCTGTACCTCCCATTACAGAGTGACGATGCACTGTTACAATAACAGATGAAAGTGTGTCATGAAAACCACGAACTCACTCATAGTGTGCATGCACAGACATGGAAAACGCCCTTTGATGTTTCTCCACAGATGTCCCAATCCGAGACACTGAATAAATTGCCGTATCACCATGAGCGACGGACAAACTTTAGACAGAGTTAAATGAGGCAATCTGACCTCCATGACTGCCTCTGAATAGAGTGAACTGGAGTGTGCACAACGAATAGCAGAACGGATTAAAATGTTAACATGACTGTTACAGGAATCAAAGGGTGAGAACAAACACTGGAATAAGACCACTAAGACCTTGGAATATAATTGCCTGAATGTGTCAAAGTATTGACAATGGAGAAGGTACAAGCAGGCACATGTTGTGTTTTCTTAGTGTCTTTAGCCCACTGAAATAAAGGCCTTTTACTTTTCAAACCCACTTTGAACACCTGGAGCTGGGATTTAATTTTTTTTTTGCTGTAGAAAACTCACACAAGCACAGGAAGAAAACATGCAAACTCCACACAGAAAGGCTGCAGCCAGTTCGTAGGTTTGAACCCTAAACACCTAAATAAATGCACATTTTAAGACTGCATGTATTTTCATCTGTATTTTCTTTAAGGTTGCAGAATCGGGAGCACCTTGACCCAGTGTTCCTTCAGCCTCATCATTCAGCAAACTGTCTTTCACTATGTTTGCACACTTTACACTCCTACACATCCCTTTATCTAAAATCCAAGACATCCACCTGATATTTACACTTTGAATCAAAGTTTCTGCTTAAAATAATCAAAATTTTGGTGAAATTTGCGTTTTCATTCCCATGTCCCTGTGGTCTATGGGCTGAGTTACAAAATATACATTTGATAAATGAACGAGTAAATAAACAGTGGAAAATTTTGTGGTGCTAATACACAATATGTAGGAAATTGTGATCCCAAAAAGTCCCAGAGTGCAATGAGAATTATAACAGTGTTTACAAAAGAAAACATTTAGTGAGTCAGATTTGTCAATTTCAGAAACACATTTCTTTGTTTGAGCCCACAAAAATGAAAATATGTGTCAGCTCTAACAGGAATAAATTCAGTCTGGGAAACTAAAGAGGGATCAGAACCCCAGATTACAATTCACTCCCTAATTATGATACAAACAGTTTACCCAGTGTGACCAAAACATTGTTTCTCTTGCGTCAGCCAGGACCTCTTGTTCTTTTTTTAACATTCCAGCTGCTATTGTCATCTGGCAGAATTTTTAGACTGAGACCGTGAGAAAAGAAGCTGCTTTGCATAAGGACTTACAGTGAGTTATGGTTGAACGGGCAGTTGAATAACATCCAACAGTGGAGGAAGAGAGTTTTTGTCATGTGTGTCAAAAAAATATGAATATTTGATGTTGGAGAACAGATGTGGATGTAGTCTGAAACCCAGACAGGCAGCTTTATGGTTGTAAAAAGGCAACACAAAGAATGTCACTACTATGTGAAAACAGTCACAATAATGAATTCGACACATCGGAGTCGAAGCTCTACGTCTTTCTTATCACATGCTGACTTTGGCATGGATTTATGAGTTGCATCAGCTTGTTTTAAAACTCTTATTGACCGTTTTGGGGAATCATGCGTGGAGAAACATGTTCCTGATGCAACTTTTCGCTTTGTGTTTCTCTAGCAACTTCCTGGAAAACTCAGAGGACAAAACAAGAAGCCTCCTCTGCAGCACTGAATTCAATTAAATTTCAGATCTGTTTGTCATTTTCTATTGTCAGGCAGCCAAAAAACACCTTCACTGGGAAATTACCAAAACCTCCATAAACTCAAAAAGTAGTTGTCACATTAAGAAATAACTTTTGCAGCCAAACACATAAGAATTGATGCTTCTCGCTGCGTACAGCTGTCTTACTGAGACACCTCCTATGAGCCAGCTCTGAACGCCAGAACTGATTCAACCCCAGAAAAGTTTGTGGTTTGTCAAGATAGGAGTGTTTGTTTCCAACATTTCAGTGAACATCACGAGGGTTTTCACGTGTCTCGGTGGGAAAAGCACAGGTGAAAGAAATTCTGACTCAGTTCCAGGTAGCTGTAACAATGTGACAGTGAGCCGACATGCACAACGGCAACACCCTGGATCAGCATCACCGAAATAGAATGCAGGTGCTCTTAATACTGGTGTTTGGCTGCATTCGCATCAAGACTTTTTTTTTTTTAATCAAGCTAACTTATACTCCTTTCTCCTATCTGTGATCAGGAAATCATTATCTCTCATAATAGAGGATCTTCCAACCCTAAAATACACCTTAAAGAGACCAGCAGTTAGAAGAGAGGAAGCTTCCGCTACAGCTCCAATATGTGGAAACATGAGTTTCCCCATATTTGAGCTAAGACACTAGAAAGAGGCGTGAGAAAGGGGAAAGTAAGACAAGTTAGCATGATGAAGAGCAGCCAGAACATGTGATGGGAAAGATTCTCACACTGGCTGCATGATTACAATGCTGATGGCATGAGGATTAATTGATTGTGTACTGACAATATAATATCAATTCAATTTGGTCAGTGGTCTGATGTGAAGTCTCCATATTTGTAATACGTCTCTATTAATAAGGCCCACATCAGATATATCTAGGTCTACTGTGCATGTTGACTTGCTGTCATACTGCTGTGGTTTACTCCTGTGCTTTTCCTACTATGATACGTCAAAGTGTTGGTCTACTAGCTCAAGAGCTGTGGTAGTTTTCCACTATAGCTGACTAACCACCTGCAAATAATTTTGCTTTTCCAGGTAGGATAAAAAAACAACAGCCTTGATAAAAAGGAGCTAAAGCAACTGAGCTAATCAAGCATCCAGATTTACTCCAAACTACTTTAAAGCTGAAGGAGGTAGAAACCCGGAAAAGGGGAAAAAAAAAAAAAAATACCCAGAATTTTACAGTATACAACCTGCAGCTCTTCCCCGTCCCCTTGAACCATGCTTCAAGCTTAAAGTCAGCCTTCATTTGTGGCTTCATCCAAGATTGAAACTTTCATCCATCCATTATCTATACACCACTTAATCCTCACTAGGGTCGTGGAGGGCTGGAGTCTATCCCAGCTGACTTAAGGCGAAGGCAGGGGACACCCTGGACAGGTCACCAGTCTATCACAGGGCTACACTTAGAGACAGACAACCAAGCACATTCACATTCACACCTACGGACAATTTAGACTCACCAATTAACCTCAACATATTGTTGGACTGTGTGGGAGGAATCCAGAGAACCCGGAGAGAACCCAAGCTACACGGGGAGGACATACAAACTCCACACAGAAAGATCCCGGGTGTCCTCACCGGGATGTAAACCGGCGAACTTCTTGCTGCGAGGCCACCTTGCAGCCCAAGATTGAAACTTGAACTTCCTAAAAGAAATCTAAGCCCAGTGTCATACTTTCTGAGTCTACTGATTTGTCATGATTCACCTGATATTAATTTTGCCACCGCCACAAGTCCATGAGAGTCTGTAAGAGTCTGCGTGATGATTATGGGTAATAGTGTGCATGCTCAGCAGTACCATACAAATACATGAATGTGACCGACTGCACATGTATGAAACAGAATCTTCAAAATGGACTAAAAAATAGTATAAAAGCAACAATTATGCATCCATGGTGTCTGCAGCTAGAGAATAAAATCAAGGCTGAACCCACTGTGCCACCATGTCCGACTCTTCCCATGGACTTTGCTGCTATTTATTCTATCTCATCTGATCAGTTAAAAACCTTGTGATTGGCTAAAATCTCCCTGCCCAGGACTGGATTTGAAAAGGCCTGAAAGTGGAGCCAAGAGAAGGATCAGAAGCCTAGTTTCCTCTCTGAGCACTTGAATTATAATATGAAACAAGAAACCCTATGATGCCAAAAAATACTGCTGATCCTAGCTTTAATAGGATCATTTGCAGGATTTCTGATTAGCTTTATGGGCAGAGAAGTTTAAACCCTGATGGATCCAGATGGACAAACAAAGCAGAAACAACAGGCAACCTATATTATGCTTGACTGTGCATCTGATAATGAATGCACCATTTGTTTTTCTGTCATAAAAAACACAGATTTTATTACAAAGCCCACCGTATGTTTGATGCCAAAAAGTTTTCGCTCTTTGGGATTAGCTACTTTTTGGCAAACTCTAGACAAGCGTTCATTTTTCTCCCAGTCATCTTGACATCCTGCCACAGATCTCATTTTTCTTCAGCTTCTTTTTGATGGTGGTATCACAATCAGTGACTGAAGCCAAGGACAAAAGAAGCCTGCAGACCACTGGATGTTGAAAAAGGAGTTTCTTTTAAACTTCCTGCATGATTTTTATACATTGCTCCTGGAGAGATTTTGGCAGGACGACCACTTCTTGGAAGATTCAACACTGTCCCAGACTTTCTTCGCTTGTAAGGCATGTAGTTGGCCGGGATTCAGTGGAGCCCTGGAGCTTTTGCAATGACCTTTGGAAGCTTTTCCAGACTGACAGGCGTCAACATCGTCCCTGTGGAGATGTTGAGGGATTGCGTTTGATCGTGACGTGATATGGTTCTGAAACCTGTGTGCCGATGGATTTTCTCTCATGGTAAGGGCCAAAGCTTTCCAGATATGCAAACCTCAGGTCTGGTACAAATCAGACGGGATAGCTGCCATTTGTATGAAGGATGTAACAAGCTTGCATACTAACAGTTTAAAACAAAAACAAAAAAAAAGAGGCATCAAAGAATGCAATAGTTTCTCTGACTTCCAATGAGGTGACCAATCATGAGAGAAAAACGGGATAAAGTGTGCATTTAAACGACTACATTGCAATCACCCTGTTTGATGTAAAGAAACAGCAATGAGCCAGTTAGCTTAGCTTAGCATAAAGCTTGAAGGTGAAGCACAACAGTCTGGCTAAAACTCATCAGTGAACATGATGTTTCTTGTTTGTTTGAGCAATTAAAACTGAGGTCTACTAAAAATATTCACTATTTTAAAAGGTAGTATGTGATTATTTCTCAAGTCAACAGAAATTACCCGAATTCTGCTACTGGCTAAGATTGAGTGTAGCATAACAACAGTTCAAACCCTTTACACTTTAGGTTTTCACAGAATAAAGAAACTGATATAACACGGTTATTAGTAAACATGAGGGCTGCTGGTAAACAGATTTCATTACCTGTGGACAAGTGCTATGCTATGCAAACATATGGCCGGCTGCAGCTGTGTATTTAACAGGTAGGTGTGAGGGTAAAGTTATGCAACTCTCTGCCAAAAATAGATAAAGATAAAATAGATAGAGTTTTCCCCAAAATGCGCAAGTGTTCATTTAAATAAAAGACAGCAGCTGACCTCAGTGGTTCAGAAGTAATCTGATCAGTTTTAGCTAGTGGATTGGATAAAATCCTGTAAATATGATGTCCAAATTAAAAAAAAATAAAAATAAAAAAATAAATCTAAAATTAGATTAAAAAAAAAAAAAAAAAAATCTAAAATTAGATTAAATTGTGTAAACCAGTCTTGGTTTTTATGTGGGTAAAACCTTCAGCATGTCTTGTTCAAAACTTTTTAGTAGGATACCTGTGATCCCAAAAAACATATGAACAACAACAACAAAAACAGAGTTATTCAGATCCCAGCAGAAGGATACACTTGGGGTGGATTTCAGGAACAATATATGCTGTAATGAAACTGATCAAACAATACAATAGTGTAGACAAATAAGATAGATAAAATAGACCGTATGAAGTAAGGTACATCCTACATTGTGAAGGCCCTTTAGAGCACTGAGAACCTGGATTTGGTCATTTTAAAAAGTTTGTTTCTGGATCATGGTGACCCAGACCAATGCTTCTTTTGGGAAAACTGGCACAAAAGTATGATGGATTATTTAATCCTGGATGACAAAACATTGGATTTCCAAATCCAGATCATTCTGATGCAGAATAAACTACGTCAACAGCACAGGTTTTGTCTAATGAGTGTAACAATAAATACTCCTCTAGCACCTCAAAAGCTCACAAATGAACACATTGGGCAAATTTATTTAATCAGAACAAAACCAGATAATGTGTAAAAACATGTTTTTTACATGAAGAGTTAAGTTCTGTGACTTTTTTTTTGGGTGCAGTTAGCTGCTGAAGTCCTGGTAGGTCAGTTTTGTTAACTTTAACAGTCAGACTTGCTGTTTCCTCCTAAGCTATGCTAACTGGCTGTTGCTCCAGAGATGAGAGAAGATTGGTCCTATCATCTAACTCCTGGCAGAGAAGCAAAGAAGCGTACTTCCCCAAAATGTTGGATGATTTCTTTAAGTTTATATTTAGCATTCTTGAGATTTTTTTGTGGAACCCACATTATTTATAAAAGCTAAAACTCCTTTTAAGTCAATGTCAGCAGAAAGAATTATCATAGGTGTCATGTTACTGTTGTGAGTGTGTAGCTCCGAGTGTGTGTGGTTCCAATTGACCTGCAGCCCCTTTAAAAGCAGCTCTGTGATGCGGCTGCTGTTTGACATAGTTAGGGAAATTCCATCTTATTAGACCTAATTATCATTCTTCAATCTGTTTCCAGTTAAATAAGGTCCAGACAGCAATCAGTGAACGTACACACACACACACACACACACACACACACTCCAACACACACAGAAATTCAATGTGGTCTTAATTTTCATTAACATGGTGGTGCGCTGGCAGCGGCGAGGGCAAGTCTCACGGCGCTTGAATCATATCTAATCCTGTGATTCCATTAGCAGAACACCATAACACATCGCTCTTCTCAGCTCCAAACAACACACAGGTGGTCAAAGAGCCTCACGGCTGCTGAGAAGCCGTGAACAGTAACGCCTACTGTTCGCCACAGGAGGGCAACACAGGCCTATAAACACTGCATGGTGCTCCCTTTTACAAGAGAAGTCTATTTAACCTCTTTAACTACTGGCCAATCATTTAGGAAACAGTACTGTGGGCTGAAAGAAAACAGTTTCCAGTGGGGTTATTTACCCCCTGGCAAGATCTGGAGCAGGACCTTTCTCCTTAATGTAATCCAGCACTCTCCTCACACACAGAAAACAAAGCAGGGATACATCTTTCAGACACATCTCCTTCGGTTCCAAGCTCTTGTTCCCTCAAGTAACTTGGAGGCTTTTCTACTACCTCTCAGTCCTAAACTGATATAACTCTTTCCTGGTCCAACTTGGAACGGTATTTCCCCATTATTCTTCAGTACACTATCTCTGCCCAGTATCTCATCAGTTGCTTCACTGCAGAGCTTCATACATCTTCCTCGTGTGGGTGCGGCCCTTCGATCCTGCAGCAGACTTAACAAAAAAGAACCTCAAAAGCAGCCAAAGCATGTGTTTTCAGTACATCGCACACATGAACATTGTGTCATATATAGACACAGGAATAGCCAAAGTAACAAAACTTTTTTTGAAGTCAAGCTGATTAAAATTCACTTCCTCTGAGCTATTCTTTTCATCTTAGGTTTGTTTAGGCTTTTCGACTGTATTGCATATTAATTTCCTTTAAGCTGTAATCACAGAAAAGAATAAATTCAGGGTTTTATTTATTTTTCCGGCATGATTGCACCCCCTACGTTACACTTGTGAAGCAAAAGTGAACCTTAGGTCACGATCGGCCTTGGTACCGGCAATTTGATTTGTGTAGGTGGGCGCTGTTTCAAAATATCACAGCCACATGTCATTTCGTTTAGATTGTAATTACGAGCAGCTGAGTGGGAAAAAGGGAAGATATCTTACACTTGGGAAAACGAAATAATAAAAAAAGAAGAAACACTTTCAACAAGGCTGAAAAGCTACAATCTCTGCAGCTATAACTAAATACAATTTTAACACTATTACTGTCAGTTCAGCTGGATTAAGGGGAGCTTTACTGTCCTGTTTGTATGTAGCTGGTTTCTTTGTCATGATTTAAATCACAAGTTAACATACAGAGTGTTAAAGTTGCAGGGATAGCTGGTGCTGCAAATTTTGCATTCACTGGAGCTATGGATGAGATTCAGCTCATCCTAGACGGTGACAATCAGGATAATTTCTGATGACAAACTGGAACCAAGTTAGTTTGGTGATTTTTGTTTCTCAAGTGAAACACAAACTTGATTCTTAAAAGTAAAGAAATCATAAATTGCTAATGGTTCTAAATAAATTCTATGAGTTCAATAAAAAGCCAATCTTAAGTCAGTGAATGATGACCATCCAGAGGCCTGAAGGTTAGACACTGTTTCCTCACTTCAGTCCATAAAGAGACCTCATTCTCTTTTGTAAAATGTGCACAATAGCTTCATTACAGTTACTGCGTCCTTTAAAAGAGAGTAAAAAAAACTGAACTTTCTCTTGACTTTAAACCCTTTTGCATTATGGAGCAAGGCCTGGGAGTTTTAAAGCTGCATTCTGGAGCAAAGAGCCAGACCTGCTGGCAAGTAAGACGCAGCCGACGTCAGATGAGCTCTTTTATAACGAATAAGACTTTGCTCACAATTGAATGAAGATGTGAAAATGGAGTCCAGGTTGAATGTGGCCTGAGTTATACTTTCGGGGGGCATTTAGACCTTCAGGGCATTGTGTGTAGGCTGTGATTACCCTCCCTGCTGTTTCTCCGCACGCTCCAGCTCTGAAGTTCAATGGGCAAAGCATGGCACTAGCCGTGCTGTGGTTAGGGGTTAGACTCCCACTGTGGCTCCTCAAATTGAAACTTTATGTTTGCGCAGTACTGAAAGACCAGTAATAAAAGTATCCTCCAAATTGCTTATGGTGCATTTGTACCATGTGAGGCAAGTAGGTGCCTAAAATGAATTAGCATGCTCATTTTTCTTTCCCCCACATGGACTTTTGCTTTCTGAAAATGACAGCCACCACCGAGGTTGGTGTAAAATCAAACAGATCTCATTGTGCCGTTGAGCCTGTGGGCAAATCAAATGCCTCTGGCTTGAGTTATGACATGAAGCTCTTTAAACTAGAAGTGTGGAGTCAAAGGAACCCTGAGTGTGCATAAAACCAACACGGCATAGCACAGGACAAGCTTATTCGCATAAATATGAGATAATTACACGACAGCATTACAACCGCCGGCGACAGCGCATGATGGATGAGCCGGGGAAAGAAAACATGAAGAAGGCGAGCGGAGAAAGAGACAGGGCTACCGGTGTAATACTAACTCTGGATGGAGGGATGAGACTGAAAGGCACAACAAAAGATGGATTGAAGGATGTGCATGGAAGAGTGGAGGTCTTAGCGTCTCAGGCCTCGAGTATTACCCTCTCCTCTCGCCCTTCTTCTATTTCTGCCTTTTAAGGAACTCCATAACTTCAAGTAGATAATGAGTGCCTTGAAGCAGGCTGAGTAAATCAGACAGAACAACGACGGGAGAGAGAAAAGGTGAGTGTGTGTGTGTGTTGGTTGGATCGAGAGAAGCTCTGGGAGACAGTGGAAGGAAGAAGAAGATTAGAAGTGATAACAAATGCAGTGAGAGAGGAGCCGAGCTGAATGGACGTGTGTGATAAGATCATGCATTAACTTAAAAGCATACTTTAATGAAACTCCACTGGGAGCTTAAGAGAGGGAGATGCAAGGATGGGTTTCTCATAGGTTAGGAAAATACATGTTGTTTTTCAGCTCTTAAATTTTGTGTTCAGCCCTGAAACCCCTTCCCACCGTTCTTTACACTCATCACGCTGCCATATTTACAGTCAGAACAGCCGCAGATGGATTCCCATCTTTCCTCACCCGCTGTTTTCAAAACTTACAGCGGGGAAAAATTGAACGATCTCAAACTTTGGTTTCTCTGCAGGAATGTTGTGACTTTGAAGGAGCCATGAGAGGTAAAAGCAAATTCACCATTTAAGCAGGCTGCAGCTTCATGAATCAGCAGTGTTTGAGTCAGCTTTGAACTTTGACCTTTACTGGAAGTGAATGTGTCAGAATAAAGAAGTCAGTAATGCTTTAAATGAAGTGCTTGTCAGGCTGTCTTTTGATTCTTTAAACCACTGGTTCAGTCAAGTGAAGGGCACCGTCTGGACACAGAAAAACACCAAAAAACAATTGAATGGGAGCAACAGATACAGGCATGTCAGCATAATGTCATACTGTCACCTTTTGTTGCTTCACAAGTGCCTCTGAGGAGATGGGTCTGAACGCTGTGTGCTGTTATGCCCATTTGCACCATTCACCATGTTGAAACATGCGAAATATGCTGAATTACTGGAGATAAATCAACAAGGCAGTATGATGCAGCCAGACGAAGGCTGTGATGGACTGTTTTCTGTCCTGGATTTTCGATACAAGAGTTAAAACATTTGTATTTGGATGCTGTTGATCAGCACCTTTTTGCTTCAACCAAACTGAACCCTTTAAGCTGCACTCATAAACATTTGAAATAAACAACAGCTATGTGCAATGTGCAGTGACGAGGCCCAAGGCAATTATCACTAAACTGCACTGAATTCAGCTCTGCAGAGCTTTTTAGAATTTCTGTTTTTGCACTTTTTAAAGTTCATAACTTTCACTCATGCTACCTTTCGTATACCACCATGTTCTTACACAGCTGGCAGGTGTTTTCTAGTAAGAAAGCTTTGGAAAACCTACTGGACATTGCCTGACCAGCAGGGAACAACAGAGAAAATTAGTGACTTGCTGATGAGCATAGTGGAGCATTAAGCAGCTAAAGAGTCAGATATTTCCCTCAGTAGCTGGGAGAGAGCAAAGCAGAGCTGTGAGGAAAGTGAATACTGGACACTGAGACTCAAAACATGACTCCAGATGAGGAAGAAGAGAGCAAAATCTACTTGTATGGCACGTTTTATACACAAAGGACATTCAAAGTGCTTTACATACTGCATTAACGTGTTTAGAAATAAATAAAAACAGCATAAAAGCATTCAAATTCAAATCAAAAGAATACAAAAAAATAAAACCTAAAAAAGAAAATGGCTAAGCTGGGGAAAATCTAAGCTCCAAAAGAAGCAGATTCCAGCAGTGGGCAGCATAATGGTTAAAGGCCGCTTCACCATGTTTGGTTTGAACTCTGGGCACCACTAGCGGATCAGTCCCTGCAGATCTGAGAGACGTACCCGGCCTCAGAAAACATTTCTCTGATATATTTTGGGCCCTGACCATTGAGAGACTTAAAGAGAATAAGTGGAGCATTAAATTCAACTCTATATTTAACTGGAAAGCAAGAACTGGAGCTCTTCATGGTAGTGGTGTGTTTTAGAACTTCTCTAAAAAGTAATTCAGGCTTCCTTTTCCCACAGCCTAATTGCATGCATGGTTGCAAGATAAAGAAAAGAAAAAAAAAAAGAAAAAAAAAAAAAGGATTTATTTAAACCATTTATTATTTGGATTATTTGACCTAATATTGTTGGTTATTGTGTGAACTTGACATTGTGTGTCAGGTCAAGGCAAACTATGGTTAAAAGTATAGTTTAGAATGAGAACAAGGCGGTTTCTCTGGTGTGGTGGTGGATGAACATTGGTCATTTTTCACAGTGATGCTATAATGGCTCCACTCTGCTGGATGGAGATCCTGATGCAGTGAACTCTCAGTGGATGTTCAGTAATTTCAAACTAAATTCAAGCTGTATTAGTTAATAAAATTGTTTTGTTAACTTAGTGTTTCTTCACCATGAGTTCAAGATTTCAAGTCCTCTCCCCCCACCCCACGTTAGCGTCTTAGCTGTTAACAAATAGCAGCATTAGCAGCAAAAACGACAGTAGAGAAATGAGTTTCTTAAGAATGTTTTACCTTAAAACATGTCAAATTTCCCAAACAAGCAGCTTTAAAGACAGCGTAGCAAGCCAAGACACAATGTGTTTTTTCAGGGAAATACTGTGGTGAGAACCCTGATGTGATGGATATGGTGCAGCTGTGGCTGCAGTTAATGGAGACTTGTTGAATTGTTTTAACTGGGTTTCTTGCTTTAGTGATGGAATTCATTCTCACTACATGAGATACCTGTCTGCAATGCAATGTCCTGCTATGCTGCCTTTCTGCATAATACTGATGATTTCTATAGCCGTGGCATCATAATGACGGTGTTAAGAGGTGGTTTGATTCAGGTAGGAAGCCACTGAAGGCCTAGGAGTAAAATGCACGGCCTGCCACTGTGTTTATGTATGGTAATAAGTATACGACAATTGAAATTATATTTTAAATAATGTAGAAAAAGCTAGTTGGAACAACTGAAAAACTTGCATTTATGCTGCCAATGAATTAATAAGTTCATTCGTTCAACATAATTTCATTAGATGTTGACTGAACAACTAACAAGTGCGAAAAGATGGAAACGGTTATTTTTTCTGTTAAGTCCAATATCTGTTTTTATAGTGCAGCAGCAGCATTTGAGTGGGTTGCAATCATGTAATGCTAATGTTGTTCTGTGTAAGTTAACTGTTTGCTAACATGTTTGTCTAATGAACTTTATGAGGTGAGAATGTGTTGTTGTTCTGCCCCCAAGTGGCCAAAATCATCATCAAGTGACCCGGAAATGCTCCACCTAAGCTTCAACTCAACTTGTTACAAATGAATGCAAACTAATGAGAAAACTTGCACCATATTAAGGGGATTTTCTTGCCAGCTTGTCTGTAACAGTGATTGTCGGCGAGGAAATGACTGTATCTCAGCATCTCTGTGGTTAAGATCAATTTCCTACTTTTCAGTCACCCTTCCTGTTCAAAAATGACAATAGTCGGCTTAATAGAAAACAAATATCACCCAAGCTTCAAATAATAATCTTTTGTGATGTAAGGGAAAAAGAAATCCTACTCTTTAGCCTTATTTAATGGCCTTTTCTCCATTTTAGTGTGTTTCTCTTTATTTTGCTTTCCCATTCGTTCATTTCTGTGTTCCTAAACCACAACAGTTGTGCGAAATCAGTCCCAGCTGTCAGCACTTTGATTTGATTGTAGAATGTGTCAATCAAGCCGGGCCACGTTGCACAAAATCTAATTCTAGTCACTCGTTATTTTAGCTCCCACTGAGCTCTTTGCCGAGGAATTAACTTTGACTGTCACAGAGCTAAGAAACCCAGGGCGAAACTGACCAGCGCATCTGATCTTTGTTCATCCACCAACCAAACCGAACATGAAAGCACCAACTTATTCAAAGCAACTTCTTCTGGATTCCTTTAAGTGTTCTTGCTTCTAGCAGTAAATACTTGCATAGCAGGCTTGCATGGCAGCTGTTAGAATATTGTGAAAATTCAAAAAGTACATTTCAGATTGCCTGCTCTGAGATGAACAGGGAGTCAGCCTGGTTACACACTGTGGGAATCTGGAAATCCTCTGGATATCTGAAGTGATGGCTCTGCACGCTGGGGATGAAGAGTTCAGGTTTCAAACATGGTGTCACAAATGTGGATGTGAATCAAACCACTCATCCATCTGCCTGGCCAGGACTCCGTCTCTTTCTTTAAACTTTTCTTCTTTGCTCATCCTCGTCTGCACCTCCAGGCAGACACAAGCATGCCTTGCTTGAGTTTGTTTTGGTCCAGTCTTGTCTTATAGTGCTCAAATGGTGAAAGACCACAAAGAAAATTAAAGAAAAGCAAACTCAGACAGCGTGACGGAATGAAGAAATAGCATCGTATTACCGTGGGCTTTTTAAGAGAACCGTAAAAAGATATGCCCTGTGTACTTTTCCAGGCCGGGAACAGGAAAATATTTGGTTCTGCCTTTTGAAATGGTGCACGGTGGGAGAACAAAACATGGTCCAGGGGTTTGTGAGAATTTAGTAAAGCAAAAGAGGAAGCTGTGAACAAGTGTCTAAGGAAAATGTGTGTTGTCTCTGTGGTGGTGTGTATAAAACACAGCAGGCTAAAGTTAGTTTAAATAATAAGGCTCACAATTTTCTAAATTTTTGTTTTTGTCTGCAAAACCCATGAAAGCCAACAATGAATTAGTCAGCCTCACACAAGTTTCTGACTCTGTCCAGACACCAGTCCTACGCCTGTAGGTTGTGGAACACCAAGAAAGATTCTCCTGAGCTGAAAAATGATGTCAACGCAAATGTCTTCAAAAACTGCAGTTCCTTGAATGTCCACTTGAGGCTGGCTACAACAAAGTCATTTCCCATTGACCCCCCGTGGTAAAATGAAAAACCTTACAGCGGAAATAAACATGTTTACAGCCTGGTACACAACTGGTTTTGGTCTCAGTAGCTGACTTTCCTGTTTATTAGAACTGTGTGGGGAAAACTTGCCCATTTGAATTGTATAAAGGCTTAAAGTTTTGCATTATTAAGACATAAGGACACGCCATTAGGTCAGAGGACAGTCCATGGATCATCTCACCTGCTCTCACACCTCTTTGGATGTTTTTGGATTAGCCAGGAGTTAGGATTAGTCAGGACACTAAACTGAGCTTCAAAACCACTCATCAAGAAGCCTACGCTGTAAATTATTTCAAGTTCTCTCAGCTTAACTGGATGTAAGTTGACTGATTATTTTGTTCTCATCTTGTGATTTTGAAATGTAAGATTATTTAAGGAAACAAGTTAATTTGGGATATTAATCTCACATAATCCTTGCATATTTTACATTTCTATTTCCTCAATTCAGGGAGTCAGTGCTTTATTTGACATAAACTATCAGTTGAAAGTGTTGAATCAAGTTTATGACTGAGACGACATTTTAATCATTATTATGTAAAGAAACAAACAGGACTTAACACATCTGAAGTGACACCCAGCAATTTTTTTTATTGTAAATAGGTTCTTCAAGCTACAAGAGCTTTTTAACTCTACATGATGGAAAGTCTGCGACATTGAAATTTTCTTATTTAAACATGTGATGTAAACAATTAAACTCTTGGCTGTGAATTATTTCAACATTTTAAGTCAACAGACCTCAAATAAGACAATTAACGTCTAATTAAAGTTCCAAAATTATCCAAAAATATAAACTGGATATTTTAGGGTGGAATAATGTAAGATTTTAAAACAAACAAACAAAAAAAAACCCAACAACTTTGTATTTACATTAAGTTAACAAGAAAAGATTAGTTCATTCCACTAAATTCCTGCTTAATGTTCAACATTATGGGTGACGTCACGGGTAGATTTTATACTTTGATTTTTTAAACAAGCTTAAGTTAATTTAGAAATAAGGCACAGTAGTTTTCAGCAGCTTCCACTCAATCATGAGTAAAGAGTACATTTATTGAGGACTATTTTCACCTATTGATTAATACACCTTTAGTGCTGCGATGAGTAATTAGGGCTACACAATGCAGCAGAAGAATAAGCTGCATCAGGCTTTGACTACTCAGACAATGTTACTACAAGTCCACATTCATAATTCATTTGCAGTTTTTTTTCATGACATTTGATGACATTAAAAATATAGAATATCCCTACAGCTATTTTTAAGATTAAGGCGGCAAGGTTGTGGCATGTAGTTGTTTAGGTTAAGGTCAGGTCAGGTCTCCAGAGCATGAATGTAATGTCTCCTCCAAAGTGACAAAAACAAGTGCGCGACTGAGTGTGTACATGTGAGGGAGTCTGTAGTTCTTCTATAATCTCCTGTCTTTGTGTGTCGCGCAGACAGTTTAAAAGCTTTCTATTTACCTTTCGCACCATTCTCCCATTTTCAGGACAGAGGTGAGTGTGTGTGTGTGTGTGTGAGAGAGAGAGAAAGAGCAAGACAGAGCACTGTGAGTTCTCCTTGTGTGGGTGGACAGCTGGTCCAAAACAGGCGTTTTAGTCTCTAACAAACCGTGACACGTCAAACATGTAACGTAGACCGCGACACAGCAACACGTAAAACGCCTCATTGACTCCCACCCAAAGCCTCGGGGAAAAGAAAAGAGAAAAAAAAAAAAATCTTTTCGCTCAAGCGCTCCAACTGCAGCCATTAATCATAAATGAAATTTTACGAGGGATGGGAGGAATATGATTGTCATAAAATGAGCAAAACAAATGCGCAGAGGGAAGTTCCTGGCTATAGTTGCTGGAATCACCTCAGGATAGCTTGGCTCTGGGAACAAAGGTGCTGAGATATACCCGGTGTTCAGATGCATGTGTTTATTTCGCTGTTTTTTTTTTTGCCATCCCCTTCCTGCCCAGGCCGCTTCCCATTCTGTTTTGCATTTGTTCGACTGTGCTTTTGCCAGGATGCATGTCAGTTATCAGACTTATTAGATGCCATCAGACGTCTCCTATCATCTGTTTGTCATCTGCCTCTGCTTTCTCTTAGTTAGTCTTTCTCTCTGCTTTAAAGTAGCCCTCGCTTGTTTTTTCTTTTCATCACTCTTTCACCACATACAATAGCAGACATTCATTAAATACAAACCTTGAAAAGCAGAGGAGCAGAAGGAAGAAGACTGAGACAAAAAAAAAAGCACAGAAAAAAAGCAAAGCTACATCAAAACACAACGCCTCTCTGAAGCCGATGCACCAGATTTTTAAGATTACTTGCCTACGAGCCTGGCCTCGTGGCCTGGCCTGTTCTACTAAAAGCAGGTCAGGCCGCCATGAACGGCCTCTTTAATTTGTTTCATGTGGGGATTTAAGTGAGATTTAGCAACATCAATGTGAGGTTTTGTAGATTTATTATGTGTTTAGTTATTAGTTGACTCAAAGCTGGACAACTGAAAGCTGAACTCGACTTCGAGGCGATTGAAGACGGAGATCTGTACTCAGTGTAATTAACCCTGACTGTAACCTGCAAAAGTCAGTTGTCAAAAACCGTTAGAATTTGTTATTATAGCATTATATCAGGACACCTCATGCAACACTGTCACTCTCTTACTTAAAATATTGCTGTTAGTATTGAATCTAATGACTCTCTGTAATGTAAAACGGTTGCTTTTACCACTAATCCCACTGAGAATTAATAATCAGTTTGAATAACACTATTAGGTCATTGTTTTGATTCTTCAGGAGATTCAAAGGTTCAGCTCAGTCCTGTTATCAGTCCCTTGGGCAGCAACTCTGAGTGAACAAGCTCACATGCCGCAACAAGAATTCTAACAACTGAATTGGTCCACAGTGTGAAATGTTTAATTTTCTTCAAAAAAAGATTAGAAAATTGTTAAGATGTATTCATGGGGGAGAACTCGTCATCATATCAGCATAGAAAACAACCAATGCTGTATGTTTAGTGTCTACGGGGTGTATTTGAATGTAAACCACGATTGTTTCCTAAACCTATCCGGGTAGTTTTGGTGCCTAAACTCTACCAAGTGTTTTTGTTACATAAATAAAAGCAAACAGTGACTGAAAACAACTGGAGACAATGACTTAAAATTCTAACTAAAAATAAAGTCAGCGGTGAGTGAAAACAACAGAAAGCTGTGACGTTGAACAGTGACTGAAATAAAAGCAAGTAGTGACTGAAAAAAAGTGACATAAAATAGTGACTGAAAACAAAATTAAGCATTGACTAAAAACATCTGAAAACATTGAGAAAAGCAGTGACCAAAAACAAAAGCTATGACTGCAAACAACTGAGAACAGTGGCATAAAACAGTGAGTGAAAATGAAAGCAAACAGTGACTTCAAATCGTGATGTGCAAAAGCGACTGAGAACAAAATTAAGTAATGTCTTTAAACAACTGAAAACAGTGACATAAAACATTACTGAAAACATTAAGCAGCCACTGAAAACAACTGGAAACAGCGACTGAAAACAGTGACTAAAAAAACAAATGAAAACAATGACTAAATAAAAGCTAATTCTGACTGATAATTAAAAATCAAGACATTAAACAGTTACTAAAAATAAATGTAGACAGTGTCTGAAAAAAGCAAGCAGCAACTGAAAACAGCTGGAAACAGCGACATTGGACAGTGACGAAAAAAAGTAAGAAGTGACAACTAAGTGAAAACTAAAGCAAATTGCTAACTGATAATCAAAACGTTAAACAGTGACTAAAAACAACTGAAAACAGTGACTGAGGAAAAAAAGCAAATTGTGACTGTAAGCAGTGATATAAAACATTACTGAAAACAACAATAAGCAGCAACTAAAAACACCTGGAAACACTGACTGGGAAAAAAGGAGAAAGGAATGACTGAAAACAACTGAAAGAAATGAAAAGTGACATAACGTGGTGATTGAAAACAAACCTGCGAATCACATGAAGTGGATGTAGGCCAATAGGAAAAAACAGGCCAACAAAAACCAGAGGCGTCTCACAATTTTATGCATTTAAAAGGTTGTTACACTGTTTTTTTCTGCTCTAGACCAACACAGTTATCACACATTTTGTTGTGAGACAGAGTTATGACATGAGCTCCCTGTACACAACTTGTCAATTATGTAGAAGTGAAGAGAGTCAGCACTACTTTACACAGGTTCTCATCATGTATCAAGTTGCACTTAATTGACTGAACACTGTGATATTAAAATGCATTAGCTAAGCTGATTACACTTTGATTTATGCATCTTTTTCTGTCAGTTTAAGCCCGAAGTCCAGGCTAAAAATACACCAGAAATATGTGAATGAGAACAAATAAGTTGAGAATTTGGCAGCATTAAGGTGAGTGACGAGCTCTGTGTGAAGCCAGCTAAAGTGTTGTCATTAACCTGTTTCCTATTTCTGTAGATTCTTTTTTACAGATGAACCTCTTGACCTTAAAGTACCGACGTGACCAACATTCACCTCATGCACACGTGTGACGTCAGTGTGTTTCACGCTCAGGTAAGACCTTTGTGGGATCTTTACACCCACACAACCGTACATCCACACACACACACACACACACACGCCATTCAACCATCCGATGAATGAACACGCAGCCCCATTTTCTCCCTAATTGCTTTTGAAAACATGTCGAGCCGCTAAACAACACGGGGAGTGACAGCTCCCGGTGTTTTCCTTGGGGACTAAGTCAACAAGCACAGACAGTGACATGAAAGAGCTTACACACCTCTGTGGTTTTGCTCGCTCACACGGACGACCGATTGATTAACTCATAAATCAAACCTGATCCCAAGCCTGGAGCGGGCCCCCACCTCAACCACCTCCACCTCCACCAACCCAAAAAAAAAAAAAAAAAAAAAATACAGTGGTGAGAAGCTGCAGCCCAACCCTGCACCCTCCAGCTAAGTAAGTGGAGGCGGGATGTTCCAGCTCATGGCAGCAACCCAGCAGGAGGGAGAGGCCAGGTGGAGCAGGTAGAGTGGGTGATAGAGAGGAAAAAAAACACAGGGTGGGGTCATGGAAAAACGACAGGTACAGGGATTAGTGTATGTTTTTGTTAGAGACCGGAAGGGATGGAGAAAGAAAAACGCAGAGGGACTTAGGGGGGATATAAATGTGTTAAAAAGACAAAGGACAAGATAGGCCGAATCAAACGCTGTGTAGTGCTGCCAATACTGAGAGAAACAAGGGAAGACAGATACGGAGACAAAGAGGGAGAGAAAGCATAGAGGAATGCAGTAAATCCCTGAGTGACTGAACTATCCTCTGGAGGAAGAAAAGAGGAATTTTTATGTGCTGCAGGTGAGCAGAACAGAGAGGGAGGGAGAGGGAAGAGACGGAGAGAAGAGGAGATAGACAGATGGAAAAAGACGGAGGGAACGCGGGGGTGGCCGAGGGAATTTGAGGGGAAGCGTGAAAGGGTTTGATTGTAGCGGAGAAAAAGGGGACACGTGGGGTGAAAATGAAGGAAAAGTGACACGAAATGACACAAAATGGCTGCTCGCCCAGCACGAGAGGATGGCACATGGATGGACACGGTGAGCAAAAGGCCGAGAGACATATGGAAAAAAGATTGGGAAACAAAAAAAAAAAAAGAGCCATAGCGAGCAAACAGGAGAAAGACAGACAGACGGGGAGGAAGAGGAGGTCCGAGAACAACTCGATTAGCGCATCTGTGTATCTTAAAGGAATACGCCAGGCTTTTGGGAGGTTGGTTGACTTGAATGATGAGATTACGCATCAAAAATCATTGTGTTTACTGCCGTCGCTTCTGATTGGTACATCGTTACCTCAGTAATTCATTTATATTTTGAGGTGTTTTAGAGGAGAACATGGTGTTTGGTGCATTTGGGGCATTCAAACCAAACATAGCTGTTTAACTCCTGTAAGGTATTCTGCAATTGTCACGTTTCCTTTGTGATGTGAGCAGTGGAGAAATCTTCAGTCAACCGTCCTCAGCATCCAGGAAGGAAAAATCAGCACCATTTAAAATGAGCAATAATGTTTTAATTCAACAAGCACAACCGACTACAGGTTTGTGCCGCTGAGTGTATTCAATTTTTGTAAAATACATTTAAAGAAAGTCAGCTTTTGGCATCATAACTGTCTGCACAGATGATATTTCTGAGTTTTCTCCTTCTAGTCACAGTTGGTCTGTGTCCATAGAGGTGCACGACTTTATATTGCAGTGAAAGAATGAGGCGGCAGTGAGGAAGAATTGTGAGAGCAGCAAAAAATAAAAATAAAAAAAGCTCAGAAACTGCTACTTGGAGTTGAGAGGGTGAACAAGCAATAACTTCTGTTTCTTAAAGATGCCATTTTCAACCTTTGTCATGTCAAAGGATTTTGTGTGTGTGTGTAGAAAAGCAAACACATCCAATATTTGTTTTTTTTCATTTTCTTTTTCTTTGGATATATTATTGGCTGCTGCACTGTCTCTACCCAACATCTGCTCATCAAAAAACATTCAGAAATATCTTTCTTCATAAAATATTAATAAAACAACAACGAAAAACATTTGATTGTGAATAACCGTGAAATGTTAACCTTTTGAAGGATTTCTTTCTTTCGTTTATTTAACAAAAAAGGCAGAAATTTATCCGATTTTCACAAATATTTGATTTTTATTTAGTTGGTGAAACTGCTACACTGTAAATACATCTCCAAAATTACATGCAAGTTGTGACAACAAATAGAAAAGAAAGCACTGGTGCTGTCACTGACATATATTAAGCGAGATAGATAGATAGATAGATAGATAGATAGATAGATAGATAGATAGATAGATAGATAGATAGATAGATAGATAGATATCATCTGAAATTAAGTCTGGACATTTTTGGGGGAAATTATGCAATACTATAGTTTTGGGGTTTTTTTTGACATGATTGTTATTTATTCTATATTTTACAGGGGGCTTTTTGTGTGTGTATTTGTTTTTTGTTTGTTTGTTTTTGGCACCCAAGCCACTGGAATAGTTTCCAGGAAACAGAGCTTTTTTTTTCTCTGTACAGATTTTTTCCATTGAAGAGAAGATATTTAACTGTGTGCATTAGAGCAGCAACAAACTCAGGATATAACACTGGACAATACCACAGCAAAGTTCTTCAAAAAAAAAAATGCATCCAGAATCAAACAGTCGACTGCTTAGCTTTGTGGGGATTCAGATCAAAGACACAGGTGGGGGTGTTGTTAAAGGCACCAGCAGACAATGTGAAATACGATCCAGAAAAACCAGTCTGAGCGACAAATTACTGTGTTTACCAGACGCCAGTCAGTAGTAATTGCATCAGTAATTATTTCATCTTTTGTCATGATGATTGTGAGGTAGACAGTAAAAATATGGTGTTCTTCTTAGAAGGTAATCTCCCAGAAAGCGTGCTCTTATTTGAACGAACAAAGACAGCACCTTGTCGGCCTCGAGAGGTTTGGTTGGGTTTGATCTGTTTTGTTTCACTGCAGCCTTGTTTCTTTGCCACAAACACACATCAACAGACGTGATTTACTCAAATCAATGAGAAACAAAGTCAATCTGACCTCTTCCTGTGGTGCACGCAATAAAGATAGCTTGTTATTTGTGCTGTATTAATGAGATGTTTGGACTTTATTTGCAGTTTTATGTATCAAGAGAAACATTTCCTCAGATTTATATGAATGATCCAACCTGAGGAAAGTCTTAAATGCGTTTCAACTTCAGGTCAGTCCAGTGGGGGATCAGGACTTTTAAGACACAATTCTTAAACTTTTTAAAAATTAATTTTAGGGTAATGCACTAGAAGGGAAATGCTTTGAAAATGAGGCCCTAGCTATATTATATACCCATCAGGTTTGAGATTAAACAACCTACCCAATATTTTGTAGGTCCTCTCGTGCTTCGAAAATAGTCTTGAACTGTCGGGGGATGGACATGGGTGTCCTGTAGGTATTAGGATGTTGGCAGCGGATCCTTTGAGTCTTGTGGGTTTTGAAGTGGGGCCTCCATTCATTGGTTCTGGTTACTCTGTGGAGTTTGGAGGCCACGTCAACACATTCAGCTCTTTGTCATGTTCCTCAACCTGTTCCTGAGCATTTTCTACAATGTGACGCGGCACATCGTCCTTCGGAGGAAAGATGCTGTCATCAGGGTTGCCATGGAGATCCCAACAGAGCATTGCACTTAATGATATTCACTTCATCTGTCAGAGGTTGTATTTTGTTGCTGACTGGTGTATATTGAGAGCACAGAGCAAAGCAGAACCTCCTGCTGCCTTGCATATTGAATCATCTGACCTCAAAGAGCAGATAAGGGAGGGAGGAAAATCTGGTGTTTTGTTTTAGCAGTTAAAGGTGGAGTGTAGAGAAGTAGAAGGATCAAAGGAGCCAGGAAAAAGAAGAGAAGAGCTCTTCAAATAAAAGTTCTTCGACATGATGGCCTCCGCTGCATTACATCACAGCCTGTCAATCAGGCCTGTCTGAGAGCGTTTTTCTGTCAGCAGCTGCCTGATAGTAACAAGCCCATAATGTCAATGCCCTGTCACTCAGTATCTGTTCTTATCGAAGGACTTGCCAGCTGAGTCATACTTACAGGGCTCGGCTATCCTGTTACGTATTAGTTACAGCAATTTGTCTCTGCTTCGCTGACAGAGAGAGACAGGCAGAAAGAGAACGAGGGAGACAACACTGAGTGATGGCTGTTAGATAGCTATGCATGACAGGCCTCATTCCAGCGAAGTTCTGACACATAGAGATAATGATTCACACACGTGCTGCGATTGCAAGCCCACACAGGGGCAAACAATACTCACACACACTGATAAACGCACACACATATCGGCCCGACAAAGCTGCCTTTGTTGAGCACTGGCAGCCCCTCAGTTACTGCTTACTGAATGAGGAAAAAAACACACAACACCTCCTGTGTATGTGTATACATACGTGTGATGTTTGTGTCACTGTTAACCCTTTCCAGGATTTAGTCAGAGTCATGAGTGTGCCGACGCAGTCCCTGCTCTGCTAATTCTAGTTTTGAGGCTCATGTGTGCTTGTTTGTCAGCACCCTTGTCCTCATTTGTGTGTTTGTGTTATGTGTGTCGGGGTGGGAGTGTGCAGTTATGTGCAGGTGTGTAGCTCCGAGGTGATGCTCAGGAGATTCTCATTGATCCTTTAATATCTGGCCCGAGGGGAGGAGGGGGAGCCAGAGAGCTGCAGAACACGTGGGAAAAAACTGTAGTCGAGAGCAATAAAGCCAAACAAGGTAGAGAGAGAAAAGATAACAGGTGAGGAAGCGATAAAAGAACACAAGGGACACGCAAAAAAAAAACGATAAGAGGCGGCATTGAAATGCAGACACAACAAGAGACCAGGCCTGTTGGTGGGATTACGAGGGATTGTGTTTGTACCTGCTCATGTAAATCCCTCACTGCCACGGGTCAGAGGGGCGTTTTTTGGCGGAAGAGGAGCTTCGTGAGATAGTGTGATGAGAAAGAAAAGCAAAGTGGGAGGTGGGAAGCGCGACATGAAAGGAAAAAGATCGTAAATTTTCGCCAGGACAGACAAATAAAAACTCTCTCATACCCCGCCTCTCTCGTTCCATTTTTTTTTGCCACGAATGTGAGCCGGCCTTTGTTTTTCAGGAAACGCCCCGACCCCAAACTCCTCTCCCCTTGTGCCAATCACCCGAAACCATCCCTATAAAACTAAAACCATTGCAAACAAAAAAATCCCATATGCATTTCTTTATTCTCCCCTCCCACTGAACTCCCAAATGACCAATAACACCACGCTCTGTACAAAAGCTAGTATTTATTCTCTCTTGAGTTACAGTACAGTATTTTCACACTGGAGAAAAAAATAAATAAACATCTTGTTCAATAAATAGTATAGATATGATCCATAACCTTTAGCCATGTCATCTAAGGCACATTGCAAACACATAACAATAGATTTATTCTGAAATCTGTTAACTTGCCAGGGGTGGAATCTCAATATGTTGAATTTCCATGTTTAGGAATGTGAAGTTACAAAAAAGGACCAGTTCAACATTTTGGCACTGAAATTGGGAAAACTGAGCATTTCCTTAACTTGTTTCACGTTGTTGTCGCTATGTTCTTCATCATCATGTTGACCAATTAAAACTCACTTCATTGTTTTTTTGAGGAGGCACACATTAGTGAGGTGTATCAGCAGAATCTACGCTCATGGCAGCTGTAGCTATGATGCACAACCTTAACACAGAAGCATGAGTGAACAATGAGAGCAGGGAGAAACCGCAAGCTGGCACTGTCCAGAGGTTTAAAAACATCTGCTCACAGCTCACATATTGTGTCTTGTTAAATGTAAAAAATAAAATTAGTGGTTTTAGCGGAATACTATTTCTTAACAACAAAACTTTTAACTGCACAAATGTCAAGCAACATTGCAACATTTTAAAGGGGTTATTAGCTTGATTAATCCTGGAGTCTGCACTGGTTGACGTGACGGCCCACAGTGTGTTGCTCTGACACTTTAGGTTTCATTTGGCTTTAAGAAATTCGATACGCATTACAAATAGAGCTTTACAGGTGTTGCTGGGTGGATTTTGCCACCTTTCATTGTATATGCCACCCTTAGGGTCCATGTTTAATAAATATAAGATTCCTTTTCTTTGTTTTGCCGAAAATATACGAATATATATGCCTATAAAAATAAAAAGTCTCAACATAGCACTTGCTAGAAGATATAAAAACTTGGATGGATTTAAAATTTCTCAGTCTTGATAAAAATAAGATTGTTATGTTTGGTCAGTCAGACCTTTGCAATGACCCTGGTGGTGCCACTCTTGGCCCTTTGGCTTCATACCACTGATTATTTTTGTAAGAAAACTTTGGTGTGATCTTTCAACTTTTACCCAGGGTCTATCTCTATCCCAAGAACTTTGAAAAAGCTATTTATGTCTTCATTCAGTTAGAAAACTACAATTCCTTGTATGTGGGCGTACATCAGTTAACATCTGCAGCTGGTACAAAACATATATGATCATCTTTTGACAGACCGAACATCACATAGTGCCAGTATGAACTTCCCTCCACTGGATACTTGTCTGTTTAAGGAATTATTTTAAGGTGTAATTGTTTGTTTTTGTGTAGAGCACTGAGGTCGACCAACCAGAAGCTCCTGGATGAGATATTCAGGTCTTTACTGTTGCTGCTCATCTCGAGAACAATTTACCGTTTTGTGTAAAAACTGTTAAAAACTTTAAAACCCACCTCTTCTCATTGGCATTTGACTCAAGTAGAGTTTAACAACTTAATCTCTTAATTTGTAGTTTTTTCTTATTATCTGAATGTCTTCTTTTATTCACATTGACCTTTTAGCCATTGAGTTGTATTGTGTTTTATGGCTTGCTGTTTTAATTGTACAGCTTTTTGGTTCAACTCTTGTTCTTTTTAAATATGCTTTTTAAATAAATTTGACTTTGAACTTTGACCTTTACCCTGTATCCACCCTTTATGCTAAGCTAAGCTAACCAACTGCTGGCTCTGTCTTCTTCACATTTACTGTACAAACGTGAGAGTGGTGTCAGCACATTTCCCAAAATGCTGAAACTATTTCTTTGTACACGACTGTGCTTTTTTTTTTTTTTTTTGAAGTGAATGGTATGTTAAGGCACAAGTTACCACAATAAGTGTATGCGTTTGACCACTCTGTCTGGACAGTATGTGTAGCACTGTTGTAGGGTTACTGTAACTGACCAGTCGACTTGGGATTACTCAGCAGTACCCCTCTGCTGGTCATTTCCAGTGCTCATCCCCTGACTCATGCCTCCTCTCAGCTTCCTCTCTTTTTTCTGCGTCTTTCCCTCCCTCCCTCCTCTGTGCCCTCATCCTCCCTCCGGCCATTTTTCCTCGCCCTTTTGTCTTTTGCCCATTCAGAAATTTTCCCTTCTTCCTTCAGAGAAAATGAATGTTTGCTGATTCACGGATCTAGGGGTCGCTGAATCAGTTTTCCCTCAATGGCTGCACTGTCTGTGTCGCTGCCTGTCACTCAGTCTGCCCCCGCCTGGATGTGTGAGTCCAACCACCTACAGTGGTATTTCTGTTGATCTATGAGCCGTGAAGTCCGGTAACTCAGCCCAGTCTGAGCGAGTCTCGCTCAATGAGCTGCTATGTGCATTAGGCGGGTGACAGTGCTGGTAATGTGTTGGCTTTGTGTGTCTTATATTCCATTAGCACTTCTGGTGACCTGCCAAATTGTCCTTCATTCACTTATTCCAGTACGGTATGAATGAATGTGTTAAGCATGAGTGTGTTTATGTGCTTTTGTCTGTTCGATTTCCACCCAGATTTTGTGCAAACAATAGATTTCCGATATACTGCACTTCTGTGTGTCTCAGTGTCCAGTCCTGTCCAAATGTCTCAGCCTCGGAGTCTCTTCTTCAGGCGGTTAAAGTCCTTCGCTGACCGCCACAGCCAGCTCTGCAGTTCTCGCAGTATCCAGAAACCCTCCACCTTCCTGGCGAAATCGTTCATTGCCGGCCGCACGGACAAGAGCGAAGACGAGGAGGTGGAAGGGGAGGAGAAGAGCGGACTCAAGGGAGGCGAGAGAAGGGAAGTGCCCCTTCGTAAAGACAGGGGGACGGGCTGGGGGAGGAGGGTGTGCTCCTCACCTGCTCCAAACTGGTACAGGAGGGAGAGGGTGGACAGAGGAGGTGGGAGGGTGGGGGAGAGGAGGGAGCGAGGAGGCCTGCGCTGCTGGTGATGGACAGTGAAAGAAGAGGAGGTGGCGTCCATTTGCTTCTCCTCCTCCAGCATAAAGCCCCTGAGCTTCTCTGCGATAAATCCATCTTCTTCTCTGAGTGTGTCTGCGTGATGTGAGTTTAGGTTGTAGCTGTACTGGTTGTTGCTGCTGGTTTGTTGTTGATGGAGGCGGGAGATGTCTGTGTCCAGGTACGACACCTCAAACCTGGGTCCCTCCCGCCGCTCCTTCTCCTCTCCGTTTTCACTGATGCTCAACAAACGTCTTCTGCTCCCCCAAGTCTCCACCAATCCCTCTTCATCCATCCCTACTGTCTCTTTTTCAGGTTCCTCCCTCCTCTCTCTTCTCCCTCTTTCTCCCTTCCCCTTCTCCCTCAATCCACCATTCCTTCCTCCAGCTGCAGCTGCCTCTGCTCTCCTCCCCTCTTTCCCTCTCCTTTTATCCATCAGATCCACACTGACACCATCTTCCCTCTCGCCTCTGACCACCTTCGTGCCACTTCTCCTCTGGTTGTTACGGTGACCTGACTCCGTCCTGGTTCCGGCTCTGGATCTGTACAGACTCTGGCTCATGAGCGGAGCTGGTCGGTTGCCTCCCGTCCCCCGCTGCAGCTCTCCAGCGTTAGTTCGCATGTTTGCAGACTGAGGAGGAAGTGCGTAACCGAGGGTGGTCATCAGTGCAGATATGGAGCCCAGCAGTCCATCCAGACCAGTGCAAAAGTGCAGCAGGGAGGTTTTGAGGGAAGGGCAGAGGGTGGAGCTGGCCAACTCCCTGACAGCCGCCAGCAGGACAGAGTAGGCTTTCTGGTTCTGGGCGAGCCGGGCCTGGTTCTCCAGACCGTGCCACAGCTCCAGTCGGGTGGCAGCACTCGGCAAAGTCAGAGCAGTGCTGTTGGGCCGTGGAGGGGAGAAGTCTTTCTCATTGAATGGAGGGCCTAGATAGGTCAGCTGGAGGAGGTAAAAAAAAAAAAAGACAGAAAAGAAAAGAAAAGAAGAAGAAGAAAGCAGGAGAAGGTTTAATTTAAAATGATTGTTTGGGTTTTTACAACTTGGGTCCCTTTTGGGGGACCATCATTCATTATGACATTATGACAAAACAAGCGGAAATCCATGATCAGGTGGGTTGTAAATGAGTCGACAGTTTATTTAAACTATCTGAACCACTTTATTTGAAACTAAACGTGAGAGCTTCTGTCATATCTCTAAAAAAAAAAACCCTAAATACGCAGGAAAACTGGGCACAGAAGCAGAAGCACACACACTAGTATGAGGTTGAACAGGGAAAGCAACCTGTAAACTGTGCTGAGGGACGTTGACTCTGCAGTTTGGCTTCTTTTCTCTTCCAAATTAGTTTCAAAATAGTTTGACTAACCGGAGGGTTTGAATAAAACCTGTCTGATCTGAATTAACCGCTCCTGTTTCTTGTCTTGACAGATTCACATTCCCAGATCTCAGCAAATAGCACAGTGAGTAAGAGAACGCATTGGAAAGATGGCCAAAACAATAAAAGTGAAGCCTACATTAGTCAAGCACAATAAAAATGGTCGTGCCCCTTAAAAATTAATTACAGGAACAAGAAATTCTTGATTGACGATTAACAAAACTGCAAGGTTAACAGCAGGGTAGTGGAATTAGTAAAACGAAGATGTGGAGAGATTTTCTCATTTTACTCTCTGCACGATATGTGAAGTATTTCTCACAATGTCTAAATATATTTTAAAGCTTGCAACAACAGATTTATTAGGCCCCTGGGTGCAAAGAAGCTGCATGCGCTGATGTGTTCAACTTATTAGCAAACACTCACCACTTTTTATTCAATCCAACAGTGATAAATCAACATTTTCAATAATTTTGTGTTGCATTTTTGACCACATGGCAAATACAAGTGCAACATTTACAAGCCTTTGAGCATTGTTTTGGTCTCTAGCAACCCCTGAGAGTAATGCTGCTAAATGCTAAAAAGTATTGATTATAGCCACTTTGAATTGATACCTTTCTATCTGTGTATTTAATTGTGTTTAAGTTCCTTCAGAAGTGAACTACTTTCCACAAAGTGTTCATGTTTATTTTGTGTTTGACCAAAAAGGCATTGAGATTTGTGGAAAACTGCTGCAATAAAAAACATTTGGACACAGACTGTGTTTCGATGATGGTTTTGATAAAATCATTAAGAGACTGCAGAATGAAACAGTTAAATCAAAACAGAATCACAAAACTACTCACGTATACGTCTTTGATTTCCTTGAGCTGATACTCCAGGTATTTGGTCAGCTCATACGTACTTTCTATCGAACTCCTCTCACTGGCCAAGTTGTGGGAAGGATCCACGGCCATCGCCATGGCAACAGCCAATAGCAGGACAAGATGGTGTTGATGGACTGCAGAGAAATTAAAAAATACAAGACTCTGATTACAACCCACACAGACACTGCGAGATGTTTCTTTAATGACACTGACATCTTGGGTGTCCAAGAGTTAATTAACGCACTCTGCAGAGGTATTTGTAGTAATAACAATGAGAAGAAATTTATTTCAGCCTCATTACTGTCTTGGACGTTTTGTGATTATTTGACTTGGATGTTGAGTTTTTTAATGAATTTGATGATTGAGAGCTCAACAGACAAAAATCACCTCCAGCAACAGTTTCCGAGCTTTGCTCCAGTCGCTGCACCGTCACAATGTTTATAGGAATTTTTTACAATTTTCTGGTTTATTTCTTTGTCTCTATGGCGATGGCCTCGGCTGTTTACATATTGCCAGGTCAGAGTCATCTGACACTGCCAATAAAGCTTTTTCCGTTTCCAATCTAATTTTAGAGGTTTCTGGCTGTCGGAGGTTTACTCTGGCTTCAAATAAAACCTCGCTTAATAGCTTCAGACAGTCAGACAAATGGATCCTATGTTCAATGCACCAGTCTGTCAGGCAAACAGCCACTCAAACACACACACACACACCTACACACACACACACACACACACACACACAAACGGTCATTCCTGACTAACCCAAAAAACAAAGACATGTGGCTTTCTTTACAATCACAAACATTAATGTGTTTGTATCAGCTGTATGTTTGCTGTGGACTTCTTGTTTAGGTTTTAGAGTGTTTGTGTAGGTGTTTTACGTTACTGTGTGAGTGTTTGTGAGAATGTTTGTAGCCGTAATTATATATGTGGATTAAATTCACATTGCTGTGAGTGTATACAGTGATTCTGTGTGTGTGTGTGTGTGTGTGTGTGTGTGTGTGTGTGTGTGTGTGAAAGAGAGAGGAGTGTGGCTGTAGCACTGAAAACCTTTTAGTACCCCTGTCTCTGGTTTCAAACAGAGAAAATTGGAGCTGAAAGGTGGTTTTCAACATTAAGGAACTTCATGTACGTCCTCGTCTCTTTGTCCCATGCTTGCTCTCTCTGGACGCTTTCATTTTCACACTTTCTTCCTTTACTCGCCGTCTCTCTCTCTCTCTCTCTCTCTCTCTCTCTCTCTGCACTTCCTCGGCGAAGCACATTAATTTTGTCGCCTCTGCTCTCCGTCATCCTTTTCCATCCTCTCTCTCATCCTCCTGACACACAGACGGTTGGCTGTGATTCATGCTTGTAATTATGGGCGAAACATGCTGCTGTTCAACAGGTGTGAAATGCACGTTGCACAATGCGTACGACCAAGTCGGCCTTTCTCTCGGCTCAGACACACCTCGGCCGCCCTGTTGCTTCAGCCCCTTTGCCCTCTCATATTAGTCATGCGTTGCGTTCCTTTCTCTCTCATCATACCTTTCACCTACGCGCTTTTCCACATTTTCTTATCTCCTGTCTGCCTCAGGTCAAAATAACAGCAGCCGATTAACCCTGATTAGCTCTCCCTCCTTTCTTTCAGTCTGTCTTTCATCTTTCAGGACGGGCCCCACGGGATGAATAAAGGGACTTTAAGTGAATCACTGAAACACCTTGAAGAAGCATTTTCCTCTGACTCAGCCTTTTACATTTGTCCTATTGGAATGCATTACCACACAGGGTTGTGTTTCCAATGAAATCAATGTGCTCTGTGCTATTCAGTACTCAAAAATATTGCTTTATGAATATGTCAGAGGGAAATATGGGATGAGAAATTAAGAAATATATTTATCGTTTGCCATCTGTGGCTCATTGTGAACTAATCAGCAAAGTATTTTTGTCAATAAACTATTTAACTATGTTACAAATTGCAATACTGATATGCTTAGCCCCTTTGAAAACATTAATTAATCAAATGTCTTGATCTTTAGTGACAGATTGAATGACAGCTTGGGAAAGTGGCAGTTTCTAATTAAATCAGGATTAGAAATATTTGTCACAGAAGTGACACGGACCAAGTCTGAGCAAACAGCTCCCTCACTGCTTGGTAAAAAAGAAAAAAGAAAAAGCGTCTCTGTCATTGCCGGTAACTCTTCCACTACCTGTTGATCCCAAATTGTCGGCTACATCAAAGCATCCTCCAAGACTATTTACTACATCAATGTCAGGGCGCCTCCCACACACACACACACACACATGCACTCACACACACCTACACACACACCTACACACACACACACCTCATAATCAGTCAACCAGGACAACCCCCGTCAGCCAGGCGTCCTCCGTTCTCCTCAACCGCAAAAGCCTCATCACCTGTCAGAGGCAATATGCATCTTTCAGAAGCAGCCGAACATTTGGAGCTCATCAAGCCGCTGGCTCCTCCCACTGAACATCCTCCATTAGCATCAAAACACCCTGAAATCAACAAGACATCGTTGATTCTCGGAGTAAACAGCCCTGAAGGGAAAGGACACACAGTGTGTAGAAAGGGTCGCATTCAGAAGGAATAAACAGGTACCAAAAAAAGAAAACAGCCTGTGATGAAAAAGAGAAAAATCTTCTTGGCAAAAATCAACCCAAACTGCTCCAAACTGTTTCCTTTTGTCTGCAGCCACATGCTTGGAGATGATTGCCAGACGTGAAAGGCTCTTGTTGTTTTGATTGAGAACTGACATGTCTAAAAGCAGCCTCTGCTGTGTCTAAAAACAACCACTCTTTTGTACGAGTAAACTGAGATAACTCAAACCGAGAGCCATGTTGTTGTTATATAATATTAGGTTGAGTAACTACACTACAGTCGGCATATAGCCTGACTTCAAGGCGAGCCCCGCAGGCTTGGGGCTGCGTCTGTGTACCTGGCAGTGGAAGCACACTCCGCAGGGCAGGGTTGAAACCAGAACATTCTCCGTGGGAGGATTGCATTACAGCAACACAGGGGTTCCCTGCAACGGCCGACCATGACCTGCCTCTGTGCACTAGTGTGTGTGACTCCACACACACGTACCTATTAGAGTTACACGTATGCACACACCAGAGAGCAGCTTTATTCACAACAGATCGTATTTTTTATCTTCTTCGGTTTGTTCGCCGGTGTAAAGTCAGATGTGGCACTCTGGAGCCAAGTCTGGCTGCCATCTGCAAAACAGAGCTGAACATGAGGTTCTGGCAGCAGAGCTCCTGAGCTCCAAATAGGTCAGAATTAAACACCGCCGCAGGGTCAGGGTTCAGAGTTGAATTTTGGGGCACAAGACTGTGTACAGGGGCAAAAAAGATCCTTGTAACACGTTTGACATTTTACACTCCAGACAGTGTTTTGGTAAACCAGTGACCCAGTGTTTGTGGGTGTTGTACTGCTTCTATCCAAGAGGACTAGTATTTCATCTTTCCCAACATGCACCAACATTTGAGGTTTTAAACAAGCACTTAAACAGAATTTGGTATTGTGGGAAAACCATGTGCAAGTAAATCTCTCCAGTCTGGTCCAGGAAAAACTCGCTCCGGTGCCAAAAAAGGTTGCCCTGCATCACTCTAACCACTTGAAAGAGGTCTTAAACAGAGAGGAAACATAAGTACACAGAAGATGTTGTAAATCAGGCCTAAATTGATGATGTTTATCATTCCTTGCGTGACATTGATTAGGAGTTTTAGACTTAGCTCAGACTTTTATTGAGCACGCATTGTGAGACTTTGACAAGATTTAACCTCAAATGAGCCCGAGCCGTGTTTTCCAGAGCCGAAACGCCACGCTGCACCCTCTTCACACTTCACTTGTATCTATTCACAACACTACTCTGCAACACCAGAGGTCAATATCAGGCAACATTAGGCACCGAAGTAACTGATGCATCCAGTCGCATTTCATGCCGCAGTCTTTATATGTCATGTAGCCGGTGACAGATTTAAATCCTCAGAAGTTCAGTTTGATCCTAATTTAATCTGAAGTCTGTGAAATGTTTTTAATGTATTTTTGTCGACCCAGACCTAATGAAAGAAATCTTTTTAACTTTTTTTTGATAAAGCGTTCATATGCCAGGCCTGCATCTTATTATTCAGAATGAGCAGCAGAGTTGGCAAAACTATTAACATCAGCCTCCAAGTTGTAACTCTAAGACAGAGATAGCTGAAATTTTAGACAGCTGAAATGAACTGCAGAAGTGTCAACAGAACATTTGGGAGAAATTATTGAGATACAACTCTTTCACTGGTGGTTACATCTAAATAAATTCAGATTTTCAACAAAAAATGTTAATTATTTTTTGGAATACGTTTTTTTTTTGGTTTTGTCAACACGCCCGTACAAACATCCAACATCGCAAAAGTAGCAAATTTCGGTTAATTATAGTGAATAAAAGTCACTCAAAAGTCAGAACAGTGTCTGTTCCTGCCCACATTGTGTGAATGCAGCATAAACTCGAGGTTCCCTGTGCTTTCAGTTACATCTCTTAATCTTCTTCAACTGATAGTTGTCAGAAGTTCTGTACTGACACTTTATCCCAGATATCGTATGTGTTCACTGAACTCCACATGCTGCAGCCACTACATGAAAAAAGCTTCACATGCTTTTCGCAGAACGTGCACCCGTCCTCTGCCTCGTCTTACATATTTGTTGTCATCCAGAGACAGAGCTGGAGGCTGACTGTGGCTCTGTTGACAGAAAAAAAAAAATCCCATCGGAGCCAAACTCAAAGGAGCTGTTTGTTTCCTGCATAGTTTTTTGTAATTACTCAGCTGCACTGTACCTGGTGGCAATTTTGCCTTCTGTCATAACGCTTACCTCACACGTAAACACACGGGTGGATGCCGGCGGCAAAGACGTGCATCAGCAGACTGATGACAGGGTTCGAGACAAACACGAAGTGGACAGAGACACACACTGAGGGGGGACCGACAATATCTGGGGTCGGGGTCAGTGTTGTGTGTCTGTGTACAGTTAAAGGCCAGATTTATGTGCAGTCTGTACTCAATCAAGTGTGCATTCCTACACTAACTCAACACACACACACATATGCATCCACAGTGTGCGCTGCGATTGTAGATCCATGCGTGCACAGGCGTTACACTGAGCAAATGCATATAAACAAACTATTGTGTACTCAAGCGCACACACATTACGCGCGCAAACACACACACTTTTCCCATCTCGTCTCCCATGAGCTTCCTTCCTCTGGAGTTTGTTCATACTGGATTTCACATTGATCCTCTTGGCACTGGACACGCTCTGGGGTTGCCAAACAACATCAATGACCCAAAAACAAAGGCAAAAGAAAACACACATTTAAAAAAGTCCAATAAAAATTATGTTTATGCCCAGAAACCCTCTGTGTGACCATTTCTCGCTAGTCGTAAACTCAACATCCGTTCTCGCCTTATTGTCTGTCTCCCTCTTCACCTTATAAGCCAATCTATCCTTGCCTCTCTCTCCCTTTTTTTTTAAATCTGCGGATTCCAGTCTCTTTATGCTTTATCACCATGTTTGGTTTCAATTTCTTTGTCGCTTCATCTGTCCCAGTCTCTCCCTAAATCTCCCTGAAACATCAAACTTCCATTTTAAAGTCTCCTTCCTCTTTATCCCTAATTACCTTTCCCTTCTCTTCCTTTCGCTAATTGGCTCCACTCGTTCCCTCCATCGACATCTTTCATTCCCTCCTTCCCCCTTTTCAGACCGTCAGTTTTTAATTTACCTCTAAAGCTCCTCACCACCACCAACAACCCAGCTACTCCCCATCCTGACCTCGTGGTTTTCACTTAAAAAAACAAATGAAAAAAAAAAAAGAATCTGCTGCTGATTTCAGATTCCCTGCTGTGGCACTGCATGAAGAGCAAACAGGAAGGCAGTAACTGAGTAGTTTACTTAAACACAGTACTGATAATTGAAAGGATTTATCAATTACGAGTTTATCAACAAAAAACTAATCTGCAGCAAAAGTGCAGAATAATCTTTGCTTCTCAGTTTATTCGAATTTAGTGTTTTTCTTTGAGAATAAACAGAATGTATTTGAGTTTTCGACAAAAAAAATGGGGACTTAAAGACATTATTGGGGCTTCAGAAAATCAATTAACAGAATACTACAGGTAGACTTGTTGATAATGGAAACATTTGGTAGCTGCAGCCCTATTCTAACTTTTTTTTTTTTTTTAATATATAAAAAAATTTAAAATGCTTGTTTGAATTTGTTTAAATGTTTTATTTGATTTCCACTTCCTGCTTTAATCCTCCAGTTACTCTTACAGTCAATTCTTAATTTATAAATTGAGTGATTGTTCTAATATATTGTCTTTTAATGACTAAAGTCACACTCGTGTATTACAGTGAACTAGCTTGTGTGTTGTCATTACAGTTTTGTCTATCATATTGTGTGTATGTAAGCTGTTTGACTTTTGTTTTTTGACACTAACACAGGTGGCCAGAGTGATTTCACAAATACACGTAACTTTATAGTGAATTCACATGCAAATATTGTACTTTTCGCCACACTATATATTTAAAGATTCACTACTTACTCTAGTTGAAGCTTTCATTAATGAAAAATTTGTATTTGGAACATATATGATGCATTGTTATGTTGTTTATACACAAATCAACCAAAAAAAACCCTCTGTTAGTTTAGTGAAATTTTGAATGGAGGAGTTCTCCTTTAAAAATATGAACCTTGATCTGAGGGTGAGGAAAGATATTTTGGAGTCTTGAAGGATAGAGACAGAGGGAGAGAGGAGGAGGAGGAGGAGGAGGAAGAGGAAAAGAAGCTGGTGGAGGGGAGAGAGAGAGAGAGAGGGGAGCCGGTGAGGGAGAGTTTTCTGAAGCGAGGGGCCATGTTAATTTGGGAAAAATGTAAACAGCATGTGTAACTGTTCAAAGCGTGACCGACTCATTTTATATCAGTCCCCCCTTCGCTCTCCTCTCTCTTTCCCTCTGGGTGCTGCTAACTTCTGTCAATCTGCACTGCATTAACCCCTCTACCGCCAGTTCCCCTCGTCTCTCTTTCTCTATTTACTTTTATCTGGCTCTTCCTCCCTTCGCTCTCCAGCCCCCCCCTCCTCCTGCACATCCTCTTGACATCCCTATATATATACCGTGAAGAATTGAGGATGGCGCTGAGCGAATCAAAAGATGTGAAAGGTTCACTTTATCCTCTCTTTTCCACATCCCCTGCTTTCTCCTTTCTTTTGTTTCCTCCTCAGCGGTCCAACACACACTAAAGCTTTTATCTGAAACACACCGACACTAATTCAAGCCTCCCAGCAATATCAGGCTTTGTGTGCAACAGCAAATAAAGGAGGTGGACTTTTATTTTCATTCAAATCAAATCATTGTGGAGAAAAACATATCTGTGCATCTACCTGGGGAGATGAATACTGTGTGTCAAAGGTAACATCTGAGTGTATTTATGAGAGGGAGCAGCAGTTTGTTCTGCACGCACATCTCTATTTATTGTCTGAAGTTACACTAAATTTTTGCTGATGGGCTTCATCGTGATGTCGACCACCTAGATGGGACGAGGGCGAGGAAGGGTGGCAGGAGCAGAGGAGGAAGACAAGAAAAAGAGAAGCTGCTCGGGGCATCTTTTCATCACCCGGCCATCCTTCAGTGCCGCCTTTCCCTCCTTCTTTCACCTCCTTTTCCTTCCTTTCATAGACACGAAGCAGCAGCCGCACCAGTCGTCCCAGGAGGAAACTGTGTGTGTGTGTGTGTGTGCGTCCTCTCACACCCTGACTAACGTGAATCATGTACTTTCTCATATCGGTGACAGCTAACTAGACAGGGGCTTTAGCTGCCTCTGACCCCTTCAACCTCTGTCATTTTTTTTCTTACTGTGAACAAACCCCCCTCCACACACCCCATCCCCACCATCTCTCTCTGTCACACACTTTTTTTTCAGTCTTAGTCTCTCTTTGCGCTCTGCTCTGAACACATATAAATCTGAAGAACTACTCTAAAAGCACATTTACATCTGTGCTGATCCAGCTTATTTGCTTTATTCATATTTTTTTTTTGCAATAGTTTCTGTCTTTAAGATTTTTTATAAGCCTTAAAGTTTTAAATAATGAGCCATCAAACTCAAAGTACTACTTTTCTAAAGTAAAAAAAAAGTGATTTAAAGCCACATTTCAGCTAATTTTGTATGTTCAAAAACAAACAAAAAAAAAAAAAAAAAAAAAAGATTTTTTTTGTAGGGCTAAAAAAAAACTGAATTGGATTATTTGCTTTAAGATGCAAATATAAACCCAATGAAACCACATATAAAACTGAATATACTTGATGAAATTAAAAATACACACACACCAATGTTCTGCAGCATCTCTGCATTTCCCCCACAACTTTCAATATTTATCAGCTCGTATTTGCATCATAAATATATACTGACAGAAAAGACAGATAATACTCTCTGAATTAATTGGTATTGTGCACAGAAAAAGCAGGTTATATTTGTTTTTTAAAACTTCTCAAAGTACTGGATTCTTGATCTTACCTCCGCCAAATCTTCTCATTTTCTCCAAATCCTTTTATTCCGTCCAGTGCGCTCACAGAAGTTCATCCACAGGCGGATTTAAGAGCAGAAATAAACCGAGAACTTTTTCTAGATCAGGTCGCTCTCTCTTGTTTTTATGAAGAAAAAAAAAACTGAATTCAATGTGCTCTCCTGAACTCTTGGAGATGGTGTTTCGCTCCTGCGCTGATTAAATGAAAGATGCGGGACGGGATGGAGCTGAAATATTGACGCTGCGCTGACTTGGTGGTCCGTGTGACAGACTGAATGACGGCGGAGGCTTTTTGTACCTCCTCCTCCTCCTCTTTTTCTACCAATTTCTCCCCTTTCCTCCCCCTTTCTTTCTTCCTTCCTCCCCTCCTTCCTTCACCATCCCCGGCTCTTTCCCTTCTTCTTCTTCTTCTTTCGTTATCCTCCTCCTCGGTGCTGGTGATTCACCGGGTTTGACGCATCGCAGCTCGACTTGACAGACTCATGAACCACGAGACTTGTCACAACTCATCTCCGTCTCTCTTCCCCTCGTCATCCTCATCGACGCAAACTGGCTGCGGCCGTTTGATCTTTAATCTTCTTGCCTTTAATAAGGTGAGAGTCCGACTGGATCGGTTCACTGCAGGCCAAGAGGAGCCGCAAGGCAAACCTCAAATCGACCAGGAAACAAGGAATTACATGTTCTCTACCTTTTTCTCTGTATGTGTGTGTATCAGACCAACTTTCTGAGAAAACACTACCTTTTTTTTTTTTTTTTTTTTGCCGCTGACGTTTTCACTTTTCATCCATACATGATTACGCACGACTTTGTTCTCTAAATAAAAAAAATCAACTAGGTTAAGAGCACTTTTCTCTTCTTTACGCACAAAGAAATCTAAAAAAATATATATACACATGTAAATTCAAATTATTAATATTGACACAAAAAATCCAACTTATATATCACGTAAAATGAAACTGATTCAAACAGTGAGGTAGGATTTCATTACAGATACCAAAGTTGCGACACTCTCCCTGTGAACTCTTTCCAATGTTTTTCTATCTGTTTCTTTAGACAGGCATAAGGTGAAGACAAGTGTTTGCCTGCACCACGGCATTTCTTTCTTCCGCCTTCATTCCTCAGGTTTTAGTTTTTATTGACAGTGAGATTACGCTGATCTTCTTCTCTCACCTCTATCTGTCACTCAGCACACCTGCGGCTCCGTGGCGCGCCCGCTTGTGCGCATGTACGAGAGGTTTCAAGGCCAAAGCATCGTTGCTCATCCTCTATTTGTCCTGGATCCAAGTTATATGTGCAAAAAACAGAACTGGGCCTCTTGGTAAAATCCTTCCATAATCGCTCAAATATCCCAAATCCTTTAGGCCGACCGGTTTATATGGTTGAATAAAGTGGCTTGGTTATGCGGACTGACAGTGTATCCTCAAGGCTGGATTAAACTGGGGGCCCAGGACTGCAGGGGCCCCACAAAAGACCCACGGTTACTGTATTTCAACTGGATGTAACAGAAAATATGTTCGCTAAAGCGTTTCACCTGGCATGATAAAGGCCTTTAATTGCTGCTGATCCAAGGCCTATGAAACCCCGTCTTGAATAAGTTTATACTTTTTCAGTTTTGTGTTTATGTTGCATTTTTAAAAAAATATTTGTTTAATCAAATTACTAAACAAATTGTGCACATTTACCCCCGTGGCTCCCTAGCTGGTTAATCTCAGCATTACTTTTAATTGATCCAGGGCCTTCCTCCTCATAATAAATCTGCTCTGTTTTATAAAATTTTAAAATCTAAATAACAACGTGGAGTGGGATTAATGATGTAACATCCACATTAAACTCTCCTTTGTCAACGATTAGAGACATGCTTGCTCCTATTTGTTGCACTCTGTGTTTAAGAATGCTTTTTAGAACAGTTTTGACATTAGTAATAAAAGTACACCTTACCAGTTTCAATGGCTGTGTTGTGCGCCACCCAGTGGTCATCGATGATCACTGCACTCCGCGTTGCTCCGCGCAGACTCAGTAAAAACCCTCCGTTTTTAAACAGGACTTGCTATGAGCGACTTTATATTTCAAATTCTTCACGGACATTTGCTTCTAAACCACTAAAGACTGCGTGTACCTTCCACAGACGGCTTTAATAGTTTTAAAAAAAACCTTCGCCAACCCGGAAGCAAATACAAATCTCCTCTGGTTTTTCCTGTGACGTCGCGCTAGCTCCCGATGCTACACGCGGGAAACAGGCGAAGCTGCTCAACACAGTCATAGTAAGACGTGAAGTTTTCAACTTGTATTTTTTCGTGTATTTAGAATCTAATTTAGGTGTGGTAGTAAGCAACGAGATGATATACGTTGCATACGTGCTTTATTTCGAGCTACATCGTTTGCTAAATTAACTCAAAACATCAGTTGATTTGTTCACGCCGGCCTAGTTCTGGTGGAGCGCTCAATTTAAAGTGCGGCTTGTCTCTACGGGGCGGCGCTGCCGAGCATATCCTCTTTATCTGGCAACCGTGCTACATTGTGCCATAAAAGAAGCGCTCCCTATCCACTTCAAGTTAGCCTAGCTATTGTTAGTTGCGTAGCATGGATGTAGGTTATCTTTTGTGTTGCTGAGCTGTAAGACTCAACTAACAGATTAATGTACAAAGAAAATACCGGTTTAAATGTTCGCTAAACTGTGTTGTCTGGAATTCATTGCCAACAGTCAGTGACGTTAGCTATAAGCTAGCTCGCAACTTTAACCAGCGCTTTTAACTGTGAGTCTGAAATATCGAACCTCAAAAAGAAAAGCTAAAGCTGACATCAAATACGTATAATACTGATTTTGCAACAGGTTTATTGCTCTTTGCGGTCCACTGTTTGAGTCAGTGTGGCTCAGTGACTGCCATGTCTGAACATGTTTTCATCAGCATCAGGCTTGCAGTGAAAATGACCGTTTTAAGGAGAAATGCAAACTTCATGCTCCAAACGGAAAACAGGGCTGAAAACCCACTGATGCTTATCATGCTTGCTTTAAACCGTGTGGATGTCCGCTTGTATCTAATGAAGTTTCGTCTGTCTACCTGTCTGTCTGTCTGTCTGTCTGCAGAGCACCAGTTATCGCCTGTCGCCGAAATGGGAGACACGCTTGAGTTCAACGAAATCTACCAGGAAGTTAAAGGCTCCTGGGTTAGTATCTTCATCATCACCTCTGCTCTCTAAACTGATGTGTAGAAACCTGATTTCCAGATACTTCAACATATTCACTACATTCCACTAAACAAAAATGTAAATACAACATTCAATAGATCCATTCCTTTTAACACAGATTTGGACATCATGAAACTATATTGGGGATTATAACGAGCAGATTGAGACTGGGGTCATAGACCAGAAATGACATGCCAGCAACAAGTCGCACATCCCTGACACAGAGTTAATGAGGTTGTTGATGCTGCCTGTTAAATGCTGTCCCGCTCTTTCTGAACGGCTCTGCAATATTTATCTTGGGGGACTTGATCATGTAATGTCACATTCATAGACACGTTTATCAGAAGCATCATGTGGCAGATTGTCTGTCCTCCCGTATTGTCTGACACAATTTCTGCATGCTAGCTGCCAGCATGCCAATAACTCGATCTTACCCTTCTCTTGTCATCTGTGTCATCGTGTCATTTGAATAAATCTGCATTTTAAGGTGGCCTTTTGCAGTTAATGGTCAAGTTAGTGTCTGTGTACTGGTCACATTATCTGATCATTATTCTTTAAAGCCACACCTGACTTTTGGTGCACAATTGGCTAAAGTGAATTGTTTTTTAGGTAGATAAAAAGGATAGAAACAGAAATGACATTTTTAGCTGCTTCTTTGTGCCACAAAAGAAGACCATTTGCATGCTGGCTTTTTTGTTCTGTATGTTCTTCTATGGAACTAATGTTTTCTTTATGGTTGATCAGGGGTTATGATCCATAATATAGTTGTTGTTTTTATAAAATTATTTAGTCATATAAGGTACGGGACTTAAAGGAGTAGCCTCCTGTGTATTTCCTGAGACATACACAAAGAAATTGATAAGGTGCAAGAATATGATCATTTGATTGTTCTAAAAGTGGGCTATACTTAGGTTCTGTCTACCTTCACTCTCATTTAGTCCAGAATCTTTTTTTTGCTAACCGTAACCGTAAATGTAATAATGTTTACACTAAAACTGGGCTACATTTGTCATAAGTGTATCACTGAGAAGTTGCAAATTCAAATTATTATATCACAATATATTTTAGCTGTGAATATTTACAGTTCTTTGTGTGATATGCAAATTAGGTAATTAAGAAAAGTAAGTAACTTGGAATAATAGTGGCCTACATTTAGCCAGGGATAATTAGGACCATAAGAGAGCTGCAGCATTACATTGAGCATCCCAGCAGAAAAGTGATAATCCAGAACAAGTTGACTGGATTGTGTCTGGATAAAATTAAGTTGTGTCTATCAGCTATGTGACAAAATTGGCACATCAATATCAATTAATCTCCATATTATTTTTTTAGGTAATCATTGGGTTTGAAAAATAAAAATCACATTAGAGAAGTTGGAACCAGTAAATTACTTCTGGAATTTTTAGAATTTGACTTACACAATAATCAGAATGGAATCAGTTGCTTTTTATCAGGTGACTAATTGAATATTGGACTTCTCTTTACAGCTTTACTATTAACAAACTCTGTCATTAACCTTTACTTCCAGCATTTTAACACAGCTTTTTTTCTGCCTGTATTTCTTTCTTTTGTCGCTGCAGAATGACGGGCGGTTGCGTTTCAGCAAGCAGAATGTGGTTTACAAGAGCAGCAAGACGGGGAAGGTGGACAGCATCCCAGCTGGCGAGCTGAACATGGCCCAGTGGAGACGAGTGTGTTTAGGTCACGGCATCAAACTCGGCACCAGCACGGGACACATCTACAAATATGATGGCTTCAGGGACACGGTGAGTTCTGGAGACACATGGCATGCATGCAGGCTCCTCTGTAGATTAATGTGTGTGCAATTAAGCATTGGTTTTACAGTTTTTTGAGGTTCAGACGGCTGATCAGGCTCTTAAGATTCTGTCCTCATTTTTCCGGACTCTAAATCTTTCCTTTCTGTTTCTGGGAAATAATTGTTACCTTATTCAGAGGATAACAAGGCAACAGTGGAATATTTCAGACTGACACACACTGCTGGTTTGCTCAGTGCTGTGTTTATGACGGGGGATGTAACGCAAGCAAAGGGACCACCGATAAACAACTGCCATTCCCTGTCTGACATTTCCACAGGAAAAAACACTACCATCTTGCGAAACTGCCACCGCTTGAGTGTGCATGAGTGTGTGGGTTTCTATCAAAGGTATGTGAATGAGTCGGCTCTTCTCCCCAAAGCTCCTAATGGGATTAATGAGGGAAACCAGCGCTAGCATGTGTGTTCCATAAACAGTGTAATCATCGGCTCATGTGAGTCAGTGTTTATATCAATCCACTGAAACAATTTGGCCCAGAAAACAGACAAGAAAAAAATTTGTGGTCGTGTTTGTTTTTTATCACCGTTTTTTCTTTCCTTTTTCCTGCTGCTCCGAGTGTATGGGGAATGTCAACACGCAAGTACAGTACCGGGATGGAGCAGCGGGTATAACCTGGAGTGCTTGGTTGTCTCCTGGGGTTAATCAGCGTATTTTCTGGGGAGATGGATCCTCTCGTCCTGGAGCACAGGCCGTGATGTCATTGTTTATTATCCCACAGTTAGTGTCGGTAATCGAGAATTGGCTGGAGGTTTAACTGCTGGCGTGCAGAGCAGACACTTTGATTCATTTGTCCCTATGAAGTGTCCTTGAGCAAGACTGTGAATCTCTGTCAGGGTCTGTTATGTAGCTGACCTGTAATTGTCATCAGGAGGTGCAGAGGCATGTACGCCTGTTCTGTTCATGTCACGTACATGTTTAGACTGTAATTAGTGCAAAACATCATTGTTGTCATTACCAGTGTCCTGCTGAACATATGCAGCAGCCCAGTGCGCTTGCATTGTACTGTTGGGGCTGGCTTTTGAGTCTTAGTGCTGTTCAGGCTTCAGGTTTCGAACTGTCAAGTTCCAAAGTCTTGCACTGAATGTAAAGCTGTTAGTCAGGGGACAGAAACTTAACTGACTTTATTAATTGTCATTTAAGGCACAGATCTTGAAAACATATATGACCTAGTTGTGGCATTTTAAACATGAGTATTCAATGTTCTTATAATTTTTAACTGAAAATGTGTTGCAGACAAAAGACAACGCCTTGGGCTGTAGAAAAATGTTAATCAGCATGTTGTATCGTTCAGAGATTTTATAGCCAACACAAGTGCTTTGATTGAGAAAATAATTGTTGGATTAACAGACGATTGTAATTGTATTAGTTGCAGTCGTAATTGAACGCACACTCAGATTGGAATTTCTGTTTAGTTCTCTGTTTGAAACCTCAAATGTTTTAGTTCTAGATGAAGTATGCGTCCAGACTTTGAAGCACCAAAAGTTAAGCTTGGATGTCAGATTTATAGTCTTCCTTGGCCCAATTTAAAACAGTATAATTTTTTTCTATATTCTATTTAGGCAAAGCTCTTGTACAGCTGCCTGTTTTTACACAAGATGTAAAATTTTGTTAATGATGAAAATGGGTTAATAAAAAATATAAAAATCTTTTTAGCACTGAAACTCATGAATGATACTGACACTAGTAAAGACATATTTTTAAATGATACTTAGCCTTTTTGGACAAAAGTATTGATGTGATAAAACCAGTGTTTCTTGTGGATGGAGAGCAGGTTTGAAAATTTTACTAGTCAGTCAGGGTGGTCATGTTGAGTAAGTGTGTGTATCTGTGATGGTGGTTCTTTGTTTATTATGATTAAATGAGCTGCGCAACAACAAATCTGCCAAAACTGTAACGAGGAGTTGGGAACTGCACAAACTCTTGATTTTATGCATTTACACATCTGCTGACACATGGTCTCCTATCTAAACAACGCCTTAATCCTGGTCAACAAACATGTTGATGAACTTGAGTTGAGTGTACACACACACACGCACACGCGCGCACACGCACACACACACACACACACACACACACACACACACACACACACACACTCACACTCACACTCACACACACACTCTGATTCTCTGGGCTCTAATTAGCTATAATAACCTTATAGACAGGCAGATATCCAGGTGCGTAAATTCGGTTTCCCACAGAGTCTCGCTCTGCCCTGCACACACTCGCACACCACAATCACTTCCACATGTGTTGTATTACTGGGACTGTGTGTGTATGTGTGTGCATTTGTGTGATTGACTGTGTGTTTGTCGCTGTGTGTGAGTCCTCTCCAGTTGTAAGTGGGCCTGCAGGATAAATAAACAGGCTGATTGTCAGTGGTGGTGTGGAGGAGGTGGAGGACAGAACAGGCGGATGGATTACATTCACCTCCTGTGTTCCCAGGAGGCCCGGGCGGCCAGGCGTTGTTACAATTGCGTTGTGATTAATTATCCTCCATCCCTCCTCCTTCTTTTTAGGTGGTGTTTTTATAAGCTTTGACCCATGCAGAGCCAGTGCTTTTACTACCTTGCTAACTTTGAGCTTTCCTCTCCTTGTTTGTTTTCATCGCTTCCTCTCCTGTCAACTTCTTTTTCTGCCTTAACTCGTGTCTCCTCACCACTTTTTTTCCCCCACCGTTAGGACTTTGAGAAGATTTCTGAGTTCTTCAAGGCAAACTACAAGTTGGAGCTGACGGAGAAGGACATGTGTGTGAAGGGCTGGAACTGGGGAACAGCCAAGTTCTCAGGTAAAAATACACCAAACTGCAAGAGTAATACTGCCATATTGTGGCTCTAGTATATTTGCATAAATAAGTTATTTTCTGAAAATTACAAGTACAGTGAAAGTTGCAGTCAAGATGATATAATTTGAACATGTATTTTCATTAGCCAAAATGATCTGTCGAAGATCTGTAGGACCTACATGACATTAGACATTTGGCCTGGTTGTATAATAATAGCGGAATGACTTGAAAGAGCTCACTGTTTGCTCTTTCTATCACAGGACCACTGTTATCATTCGACGTCAATGACAGCACAGCGTTCGAGGTCCCGCTGTCCAACGTGTCCCAGTGTGCCACAGGGAAGAACGAAGTCACTCTGGAGTTTCACCAAAATGACGACACAGAGGTCTCGCTCATGGAGGTCCGATTCTACGTCCCACCCAGCCAGGCTGACGAACGACAAGACCCGGTGGAGGTGAGGAAGGATGCTCTGCTTCCATGGTTTCCCCTTCATAAAGCCCTGTCGTTTTTTAAAAATACGTTTATGTGATAGTTCTAAAAGTATGTTTTCCTTCAGGCGTTTGCCCAGAATGTGTTGTCTAAGGCTGATGTGATCCAGGCCACAGGAGACGCTGTGTGTATCTTCAAAGAGCTGCAGTGTCTCACACCCAGAGGAAGGTAGAGGATCGACATTTAAACACAAAAATACAATCACTCAGATAACTCCTTATTTAAGTTATAACACTGATTGAAAACTAACCCTAAAATGACTGATTCATTTATTGAAACATAGATTTTGTGTTACAGGTGAATTTGCTCAAACAATTGCCTTAGTTAGGAAATTAATTAGAAGGCTCTTTTGTTTCTAATTTTCTCTCCTTTAAGATATGATATTCGTATCTACCCGACGTTCCTTCACCTGCACGGTAAGACGTTTGACTACAAGATTCCCTACACCACCGTCCTCCGTCTCTTCCTGCTGCCACACAAGGATCAGAGACAGATGTTCTTTGTGGTAAGTGGACTTTTGTCTCTTCATGTCTCACCTTTGTTTATCTGTGTGTGTGAAGTTAACTCGTCACATTTTTTATTTTCTGTTTGTTGTTTTCACAATGTCCTCATAGATCAGTCTGGATCCTCCCATCAAGCAGGGTCAGACACGTTATCACTTTCTCATTCTGCTCTTCTCCAAAGAAGAGGATATCAACCTCACCCTTAACATGAGCGAGTAAGTATGTGACAATAAAGTCTGCCAGGATTTTTTGGGCTCTGTGGAGCCTATTTATATTTCCAACTGTGCATTTAACACTAACTTTTTAATGTTGTAAAGTTTATGTCCACTAGGGGGAACCAAAGGTTTGGGGGAATAACATCATGTGTTTATGGTTGCATCAGTGACAACTTATGGTCTTTGCATTGCTGCTTACAAATCCCAAAATACTGTTATTTTTAAGGTCTTAAATAATTTTTTTCTTCTATGTGTAACAGGGAGGATGTGGAGCGTCGTTTTGAGGGTAAACTCAGTAAGAACATGTCAGGATCTCTTTATGAAATGGTCAGTAGGGTGATGAAGGCCCTCGTCAACCGCAAGATCACTGTACCTGGAAACTTCCAAGGGTAGGCCTCTCATACACACATTTAAAACAGATTTTTTTTTTTTTTTTTTTGCACAATTAAGAACATCTAATAAAAATTTACGTCACTCTTTGATCTTCCGTCTCTTCTTCCTCAGCCACTCTGGGGCTCAGTGCATCACCTGCTCCTACAAGGCATCTTCAGGCCTCCTCTATCCTCTGGAAAGAGGCTTCATCTACGTCCACAAGCCCCCCGTTCACCTGCGCTTTGAGGAGATTTCCTGTGTCAACTTCGCCAGAGGCACCACCACAACACGTTCATTTGACTTTGAGATTGAAACCAAGCAGGGAAATCAGTATACTTTCAGCAGCATTGAAAGGTGAGGCTGCTGCACTCAGAAACTCTAACAACCAAAGTCAATAAACAGTTTTTCTTACGCACAAGTATCCCAGCGATGAGTCTTAAACTGGTTTTGATCACATTTAGGATGTGATGTTTACGAGGTTCATAGGGGAACCTGGTTATTTATATTCATGTCCATATTATTCTGAGGTCAACTAAGTTTAGAATCAATATAGGCAACTCTTCTGCTCCGTCACATTCCAGACACTTTGTGTAACAGCTTTGGCAGAAGAGGGTGAATCCACTTTGGTTTTTGTCTGCTGGCATTTAACACTTTGCTGATTTGACTTATCACCAGCAATGTAACATAATACCAGCAAGCACTAGAAGTCATCCTCTGCATTAGAGTTGTGAGGCTTTTACTTTCTTTTCATATTGTACTACCTGCTATGAAACTAAAGGTCAGGATGCAGTATGATCAGAAACCCTGGATAAGGTGTTTGCATGCCATGTTCCTTGTATTGTTGTTGTTGTAGTAACATAAAAAAGGCTAGTGGCTTATCGCAGTTTCTGAAGCCTTAAAGATATTTTACTCACTCCAGAAATGATAATAATTGGGATACTACTATGTGACTGTTTGCTATTTTTTAAAACATCTTTAAGAAATGCTGTGCTAGACACCTAGGTTTGAGTACCAACAAGTACTCAGATAACATTAATCACATACTGATGATATTTTGTAAAATTGTGTAAAGAGCATGGACGCATACAGCATAGAGTTTTAGATGTTTTTCTGCTAAACTAAAGTTAGGCTTGTTAGCCATCCTTCGTTCTAGCAGGTGAAGTTACTTATTGTGATATAGATTTTAGATCATATTACAAAGCCATTAACTTGTCTAGTTATTTTAAACCCAAACTAACTAACTCCTGGTTTTCCTCTTAATCCATTTTTAGAGAGGAGTATGGCAAACTGTTTGACTTTGTTAACGCCAAGAAGCTCAACATCAAGAACAGAGGCTTCAAAGAGGTAAAGACATATATTTAAAACATCTTGCAGTTTGTTAAACAGAGATATTGCACAGGTTTTCCACACTTCCATCCCAGATATTGATGTTTGTTGCCCTTCTCCTGTGTGTCTGTCCTTGTGCCTTGTAGAAGAAGGTGGGTATGGTAATGGGCGTCACATGTGGATTAGACACTTGATTTTGTTTGTGTGGAGTGATTTCTGCTTGCATGGCGTGCTGCTGATGTGTGTGCCTGTTATGACGATCGTGTCCAATGATCTTGATTTGATTGATATTACCGAAACAATTGGTGCTGAACCGGATACATCTGAAGTGATTTATGACTAATCATGGAACATCAGGGGGTGAAGGATCGTGTGTGACTGATAACTCTGTGTGGGTTTGTTTGCATCATGCTGACTAATGTGTGGCCTGGGGGGCTTTTGGTGTGCTTTAACACTTGACAACGTTGTCATCATGCCCACTGCCTCACATAGGCAGTGCTGATTGCATTTCCCATTTTGTTCTGTTGACATGTACAAGCTCCTGCCACGTCTGACAACACAGTCAAAGATCAACTCGGTTTTGCTGCTAACAAGGCCGTCTGTTGCTAGGCGATGGGGTCAGCAGAGTAGGTCATGAAAATGAATGGACCTGCTCCCCATTTCCTGTTGTCGTTTTAATAATGGCCTCCTTGACTTGTCCGTCCACTGGCAGACGTTCATACTGATGCATGGTGATGGGAAAAACCTTCTGGTGGGGATAAGATAATCATTTGACTTTGGTCTTTAAGATGACATTACAGCACAGTTAGCCCCGAGCCACAAAGTCCTCTAGTATTGTTCCTGATAAATTGCAGAAGAGGAAGATATTCTGCAGAACTGTAAGCCTCAACGGAAAGCACCAGGAAGTCCTTATTTCTCCAGAAATCCTGTGCTATGTCTGCAAATGATGCTCAGGGTAATCCATAACTGGTGGCTACATCCCTGTTATTCTGTGTTCGATGTGAGGGGGAATGCAACTGTCTACGTCGCAGGCTGACAAACCAAACGTAGTAAGAATGAAAATACATGCGTGTCCATGCTCCACTTTCAAAGTCCATACTTGTCTGCGCACACAGAAGCAAAAAGCATGGATTGGCCCTCAGGACACAGGGAGAATTTCTGAATGAGGTTGGAGATTCATGAAACTGAAATTGTGACAAATTGCCTTAACTACACAGCAAAGTGAAGGAATTAAAGGCCTGAAATGCCTGGAGCCATTAAGACATTTCCAGCAAAAAAGCAGAAATTAGAGGAATGTGAAATAAGTTTTTTTTGTTGTTGTTGTTGTTTTTTTAAATACAGTAATGCTTTTGTGTTGGAGACATGGTTCCAATCTGTCCTGTCCTGAGTAAGGCTTCTGCCCCTTTAAATCAACTTGAAATGTTATAAGCTCACTGCAGAAATGTAATTAACTACAACTATTTTTGATAATCAATAAATCGTTCAAGTCTTCCAGTTGGCAAAAATGCAAAATGCGCTGTATCCAGCTTCTCAAATGTAACAGAATTGACTGATTTCACTATTTTATTTTATTGTAAATTGACATTTTAAGTCTTTATTTTAAGGAAAGTAATAATTGTAATGATGATAATAAGCCCTGAGGGCTAATGTTTGGATTCCACTGTGGGAATGCTGTATTGTGGGTAGAATTGCTTTGTGGGGCTTTTTGTGTTAACCTTGCAGTCTATTTCCAGGGCATGAAGGGTAAAATTGACGAGTACAGCGACTCGGACGATGACCAGCATGATGCCTACCTGGAGAGGATGAAGGCTGAGGGCAAGATCAGAGAGGAGGGCAATGACAGCGACGAATCGGACGGCGGAAGTGGTGAGTAACAGTCTAACTATGACAGAGGAAGCCAGTATATTAAGAAGATCAGCAGGTTTGATTGTGGGCTTTCTTGTCGTCACTCTTCAGATGAGTCTTTCAACCCTGGAGAAGAAGATGATGACATTGCAGAGGAGTAAGTGACCTAAGCTTATATCTTAACCAGATATTTTTCCTCTCTGGCTTGTTTGACTAAGCTAACGTCACCATCCTCATTTCTTCTTCTGTTTCTCTGCCGCCTTCAATCAGGTACGACAGCAATGCTTCAGCAAGTGACAGCAGTGAAGAAGGTGAAGAAAGCGAAGATGAGAGCGCGAAGAAGAAGAAACCCAAAAAGGTCAAAGTGGTGAAAGAGAAAAAAGAAAGGAAGCCACGCAAAGAGGTGAGAGTGAAAATAAGAAATATTTGTGCATAAGGGTTGAAATGAGATGAGATGCAGGCAGAAAATGTTACTTTTTTCAGCCCTTTACCTCACAAACCGATTATATATTAACCCGTATAACTGCATGCATTTACTTACCACCGTCTTCCTCTTTTCTGAGCAGAAGAAGCAGAAGGACAGCGGCGGGCCCAAGAGGCCGATGAGTGCCTACATGCTTTGGCTCAACTCCAGCCGCGAGCGAATCAAGTCAGAGAACCCTGGCATCTCTATCACAGAGATCTCTAAGAAGGCCGGAGAGATGTGGAGACAACTGGGCAAAGACGAGAAGGAGGTAAACAAGAGTGAAGAGAGAGAATTTGCTTTAGTTTTAGTCTTCTGTTCTCAAAACCCTACTCATTAGAAGTGGCTGTTATCAATGTTTTTGTAATCACACTGAATCAAATTGCAGTGATTTAAAAATAAAAAAAGGCCATTTCTAGTGATGAACCAGCAGAATTATCTCCTAAATGTGCTGCACTATACAATAGAGTTTAGATTTTTAGATTATGTGTGAGACACTAGAGCAAACTCTTGAGTATCTTATAACAGATTACATTTTATATTTAGAAGGAATTGATATATATACAGCAGAGTGTGTGTTAAAATGTCTGTGCAATACCTGATCTAAGTAAAAGTCATTTAAAAAAATCACTAAATGATTCTGAAGTTGTATAGAGCATCTCAGCAAACTATAACTGGAATTTGTCCTATTCCAAAGCAGTGTATACCCAGACAAGCAATGATGTGTGTAGGCTTTATTCATATATTTACTGCCGATTTGTTCACCCTGTAACTCTCCTGCTGTCCTTCAGGAGTGGGAAACAAAAGCCGGCGAGGCGAAGAGACAGTATGACAAAGCAAAGAAAGAGTACAAAGAGAGCGGTGGAGGATCGACGTCCAGTTCCAAGAAGTAAGGCTTGCCGCACACAAGCTCGTGTTTTCCTTCATTTCTTAATAAGCCGCTCTTAAATCTGCAACTTTTTTTCCCCCCTCTCTGCCCTTTACCCATTAGAGAGAGTAAAAAATCTGGAGGCAAAAAGGACGACAAGAAGAGGAAGTCTGCCGGAGGAGACAAGGACAGGGAGCGGGGAGGAGGCAACGACAGCTTCAAGAGCAAAGAGTTCATCGAGACCAGCGAGGAGAGCTCATCAGATTCTGACCACAAGAGCAAGTCCAAGAGGAAGAAGGTAAAACCAGTAATGATGAATGTTATCAGACAGACAGACAGACCATAAATGATCAGACAATGGCTCCAGCCGCAGTCATTATTAGATCATTCATGGTTTGTGGTTTTTTTCCTTCTGTTGACCACAAAATTTGGACATCACACAGAGCAGAGATTCTACTGAGCGACGTTTTGAATATAAAGTTGTTTTTTTTAACTGCTATTACTTGACTGAAACTAAACAGCTGGACTATGATGCTTGTCTATGAGGTTCTAAACAGATGTCAGCATTAAATTGGAGACAACAGTAAGATTTCTTGTGGCTGAAAAGCTGCTTGCTTAGGTTATTTTTAAAAATACAAATAAATAGCTGCTCAGTGAGAACGAGGCATTTTCTTCTTAGATCTGTATCATGAGTGAATCTTGAATGAATCGAATTTGCTCATGATAGAAGGAGGAGAGACTTTTATAATAATGTTCGACATGGTGAAGCTGATCTGATGAAGGGACAGCTAGAAGGGAAGGAGAGGACTTGTAACCGAAGCTGCAGACAAAACAAAGGGAAAGCAAGAGCCAAAGAGGGAACGACAAACAGAAACTGAGAGATAATGTGAGTGTGAGACTAACAGAGCACTTTGTATTTCCACTGTATCAGTGTATGCAGCTATAACCACACTGGTATTCAAGTTTATATAAATAGTGCAATGATATATGAAGATGAATGTATGAAAAATATCTAAAGGTGTTTTTACAAAAAGAAACATTTTTGATAATGATCCTTTCAAAAGTGAACCTGTCTGTGCTCGTGCAAAAACTGAAATGGACATAAAATGGCACGACTGTGTTGAAATGTATAGTTTCTGATGTATCTGTAATGAGCTCTCTCTCTCTCTCTCTATATATATATATATATATATATTTATATATATCTGTGGGATCTTGGATAAATGTTGTACATGTTAATTCCAGGTTTTGGCATTTTTGTAGAATATACAAAGAAATTCAACTTTTGTTTTTATTGTTTATAACTGATGGCTTTGTAGCTGTCATACTGCCCAGAAACTACTGTTGAGTTCTCTTGACATGAAACAATAGCTGCTCTGTTTCAGTTGAGGTGCAGGACTTCATATTGCAGTTAAAAAATATCTGAAAGTTGTTAAAAGTTGACAAGAGCAAAAACTCTCAAACTGCTTGAAACCTCAGTTTGATCAGTTGTTCTTTCTGGTTTTCTTTTTTTCAACCAGCAATCAGAAGACGAGGAGGAGGAGGAGGCAGTGTCCACGCCTGCCAGCTCAGAGGAAGACTCTGACTAAACACACACACTTGCCGATCATACACACAAACCAAGGACCAAGCATTTATACTCTCTATGTTGATATCACACTGACAGACAAATCAACAGACTTGAGTTGCATTTTTCTTTTCTACATGTTTAGTTTTAGGAGCTCAAGCACATCTTGTGACTGACTCTGAAAACTCATGTAACACGTGATATTTGGATTTCTACTGGCAGTTCAGTGAAGTGACAGTATGCAGGTGTACCATTTGAATTCTTCAAGGGTTTTCCATCTAATCCATGGGAATGGTCCTTTTAGTTAAATAGCACTGAGGGTTGTAGGACTTATTAGTTGATAAATGTGGGTGGAGCAGATACGAAGCCATTTCGCTCCGTTTGTGTAGAGCATTTTAAAAACCGCAATTGAGTGTTTTTTGTGTTTTGCAATGTCATGTTTTCAGGCTGAAATAAATAAATGAATCATTTTCAGTATATTCTCATTTTGTTGTTTCCTTTTTGTACACCGTGTCTTGTATCAGGCCTCTGTGTGACGTAGAAACCAGTGAAGTCAGTGGAAATAGTTTGAGTCCCAGCTCCTGTCAGTGTGCTGATGTTGTTGTTGTGCTGCAACTGGTGGAAAGTAAGTCAGTAAACCTACTGTCGTAAGTACGAGGTTTGTCAGAAAAAGTTTCAGGACTGGTGTCACAAAGATATATTTCAAATCCAAACTACAAGTTTTCCACACTTCCCCAGCCTTCTCTGCTACACCGCCATGCACTTCTGGAAGGATTCTTCCGGGATCCTCCGCAGCTCCATCATCACAGTCATCTTGATGTTGTCCACGTCTTCAAAACAGGTCCCTATGATGACCCCCTTGAGCTTGGGGAAGAGAAAGCAGTCACACGGGCGAGTAGGGAGGTTGCTCCAGTACGGCGATATTATTCTCAGCCAGGAACTGTGGGATGCTCAGGGCGTTGTGAGCAGGAGTGTTGTCATGGTGAAGCAGCCACCACTTGTCCTGCCACAACTCTCGCCTCTGAACAAAGCTAACGCCACAGGATGTCTTTGTAGACGTGCTGGTTGATCGTCTGAAGAGGAAAACTGGTAGTTTGTTGTTTGGGTTTGTAATATATCTCTTGTGACACCAGTCCTGGAGCTTTTCTGACACAACTCGTATAGTTTACAGGTAGTTGTACTTGAGTATTTCCATTATATAGTATTTTACACTTCCGCTCCATTACATTTTAGAGGTAAACATTGTACTGTCTAGTCCACTACATTTATTTAACAGCTTTAGGTATTGCTAAAATGCAGGTCTTACACATTAGATAAAAGAAATGTGACAGATTAAATTAGTTGTTTCAACCTTTTGTATTCTGGCATCTTAACTTGATGGAGTTGGAGTCACGTTTCCATCAAATAGTGATCGCCCCCTGTATTCCAGGCATATAAAAAGATATGCGTAATTTTTAAAAATTATTTAATCAAGCCAATTTCATTTAGTCATTTCAACTTGAATTTATTTCCAAATCAACTAACACAGAAAATTTAAATACGCACAATCTTAAATTGATGCAGTTACCAACATTATTATTATGTCAACCTAAGCCATTAAAATAATGTGTGCCACTTTAAAAATCAATCTCAGTGAACAAATGCAGTTATTTATCTTGCATTTTTAAATATTTTAGGGGCGAAGAACCATGTCCAGCTGTTACAGTCACATAAACGTAGGGAAAGTTTGGATTGTCAAAACTACATTTTAACAAATAAACTTAATTAAAATGTGTAATGTACACATCCAGTAAAAGAACAGAAAATACACACATATGTATTTAGCCTTATATTTGTTTTATTAAATCAAAATTAAAATCCAAATTATAACATCAAGAATTGGACTGGGTGCGCTAGAGCAGGGGAAGATTTCTACAATTTGACCTCATCCTTGTTAAAAAACAACAACATTTAAAAACACTACTTATGGGAGACAAAATTCCTTGAAGAGGCGTCAGCATTTTTCGTATTTATCCTTTTTTTAACTCATTAAAAATACAAATGACCCTATGGCTTGTTAATCTACCACATTACATTACATGGAAAAAAGAAACCAGCTCTTAGTGTAGTGGTACTGCAGATAGTCTCATAGGATTCCTATACACCGTGGCACATCATGCTCATTTAACCAAGCGAGGCGGTTTGGGCGTGTGTGTTAGATGGCGACGCTGGTGAAAGTTGAAGAGAGTGGTTTCAAACGGGAGGCCGAGGCCTAAGTACAAGGTGGTTTGGAGTGTGGTTTTTAAGAGCCAAACACTACCGGATATGAGGTTTACGTCCACTTAGAAAGAGTTGTCTCTGACGATAAGGTCCTCTTTCTTCCTGCACGTCCTGCTGCAGCGCTGACCAGATGTCCTGAGGATGACCTTTCTAATCACGGACACGCTGAGATGTTCTCGGCTCTGTGTGGCTGTAAATAAAGCTGTGAGTTAAATGCTTGCGAAGACTGTAACTTCTGATTGTTTCAGTTTAGTGACTTTGAATGTTCGTCAGTGAGGTTGTCCACAGCTTCTCCTGTCCATTTGCTCAAGTTTTTTTTTTGTAGACAAGACACTGAATTTATGTGCATCAGGCCATAAATTACCTCCACCCAGACTATAGCTGTGGTTAAAGTGTTCTAGCCTGTTTTATACCCGGGGAATATTCTGGCCTAGTTCAATTTATGGCACATACATTATTGGAGGTTACATAATTCAGTTTTTAAATTTCTTTAACATGTTGGTGACACAATGTTATCTTCTACAATACACAGTTTTAATCCCTCTTGCAAACTAATCAAGTGCAATTCCAAAGAATCATTGGTTCAACAAAATATATGATAAGGAAGCAAAATATCACTGCAGCATGGTTCACTGGCTTTCCAACAAACTGCTTTAGTTTTCTTGACATCGTGATTGACAATAATCTGAAATCTCAAAATCAATAGCGCTCAAGCACAATTTCAAAACTGACAAGATTTGAACGAAATGAGCGGCTGTGGCTCAGGTGGTAGAGCGGTTGTCATCTGATTGGAAGGTTGGCGGTTTGATCCCTTGCCCCTCCACAGTTCAAGTGTCCTTGGGGTGGACACTGAATCTGAAGTTGCTCTCAATGGCAGGCAGCACCTTGTGTGGCAGCTCTGTTGCTATTGGTGTATGAATATATGGGTGAATGAGAAACACATTGTAAAGTGCTTTGAGTGCTGCTAAGGTAGAAAAGCCCTATATACGTGCAGACCATTTACCATTTCAATTAAATCATGATTTACACATTGATTTAATTTTGCCTTAGTTTATTATGGCACTTTGGTGTGGATTTTCCACTTCCAAAATCTATTTATCCTTCAAAATAAAAGCCATTTGTACTGTCACAAGACAAAACAAATATGCACATAAAGACCCATATTTTAAAAAGCTAAATATTCTCAAAGGTAAAGAAACTCGGTTACAAAATACAATACAAAATGGTTCCACTACAAGACATTGTAGAAAGATGTCTGGCAGAACACTTATTGCAAGAGAAGCAACATTATGATGTTTCATGCATGTCTTTACTCAACACACTATTTTGCACATTTAAATCCAGGACAAATGTAACAGTTGGAAATACTGAACCTCAGAAGAAGTGTGCAGTGTGGGCATCGCATGGTCTGATAACTGGAAGAAGACAATATATTCTGTAATTTAACAGTCCAATTTGAGTTGCAAAAATTTGGGTCACTACATTATCTCAATAAACTGTGAATAGATTTTCTGTTTCCCCCCCACTGTAAGTCTATGATTATGTGAAGTAGCAACACAGAGTACAGCATTATATTGCTAACAGCCTTGATGTGAATTACCAATAATATTGCACCTCCGAAAAGTGGTACTCAGAGTCTAAAAGATCTGAAAGGAAATCTTTGGCTGTTCTTTATTGTGCATAAGTCGCAACTTGGAAATCTGCAGATGGGCAAGATTAAGACAAATACTGAAGAAATAGGTGACCAATTATGGATTTTTGCAGTCTTTTAGTGAGACAGATAAGAAAACTGATATCACTCTGCATGTTTAATTCACTTTCATGCCAGGCCAAGAAATAGTCATGTCATTTTTGCACCTCAGTTTTTGCATGGATTTAAGTTGCAGGTCCCACAGCAGCTTTGTCCTTCTCTCTATGTATGTGCTACTTTTTAAAAAAATCTTTTCACAACAGGACACACCACAATTATCTCATATCTCAAGGCAGCAACATACACAAGGATTTTTTTTTAAAATTATTATTATTATTTTTTTGCCAAGTGAATTATGTGTTTTGCAGAAGTTGTTTCCCCCCTTTTTTCTGTGAATTATAATAATAATAATAATAATAATAATACATTTTATTTAATAAGGCGCCTTTCACGGCACTCAAGGTCGCCTTACAATAAAAGCAATACAACATACAATGGAACTCAGAAAAAATACAAATACAAATACAATTTTAAAAAAAACAAAAAAAAAACAAGCAGAGCAATTATCTATTTTAATGCTTGCAAATGTTCCACCAAAACAATTCCAACGTCACAATTTTGAACAAACACTGTCAGCATCCTATTCTCAGCCCTGCTCAAGATGATTATGATTGGTTTAAAGAAACAGACACTCCAGCACTTCTTCTTCTTCAACGGGAGAGTAAGGATTAGGGCGCAGTCAGACCGTTCAACACAACGCTGTGTTTGTACCAAGGAATAGTCTTGGGATACAGAGACTGTGTTCTGACAAATAATAGTATGTTTAAAGGTAATTATTACCTGTGTTTTGGGAATGAAAAATGGATGAGCAAATATTTCTGAAAGTCAAATGAGGACAAACCTAAATCTCACAAGTCTTTCTTAAGAAAAAGATGAAAGCTGTTAGGCAGCGAACACCCTGGATCGATTCTCCCGTCTCCGTGTTATCATATATTCAGATCTGAACTTCCAGTCAAACAATGTGAAGAAAACAACATTTCTTCCCCCTTTCCCCACTGCTAATCTGATTATCACGCTTTTTACTGGCCTTTTCTAAAAACGTACCCAGTGAGAACTATTAACCAGCATGAGGAGGAGAAAATACATCAGTCCAGTTGTAGCTGGTCTGCACTGACTTCCTGTAACGTTTCACATCGATGTTAAGGTTTTCCCTACAAAGCACTTAATAAGGTGGGATCAAGCAAGGTAGTTAGTTCCCTTGTTAACTATTTGCCTTTAAGAACACTGCAGTCATCTGCTGCTGGTTTATTGGAGGATCCCAAAAGAAAATCAAGGATGCAGCCTTTGTCAGTTACGTCCCAAAGTCATGGAACAATAGAGATCTCAGGGAAGCCAGCCTGTTACATTTTATGAAAAGAAAAAATCATAACTTTCTTTTGCACTTCAGCTTTACACTGCTTCACTTTATTACAATGTTATGATATAAATCAATCTTTTATGTTGAGTGGGCTTTATTTTCCATCTCATGTTATGTGTAATTTGTATTCTAATTCCATTTTTGTTTGATGTTATTTTATTACATAAGTGATCACATGTGTGCATGCTGATTCTATGTATATTTTTAATGCAAGCATTCAATTGTAAATCACTTTGGGCTCAGTTTCTTGTATGAAATATGTTATATAAGTAAGGCTAACACTATTATTATTAGAAGTTTCACAGTATCACTGGCCATTAAACAAATGCTTACAGTATGCCGTTGTGATAAACGTTACACTTACACGCAGCCTGAAAGTGTGTGTTCTTGTTTGTGCGGCCTTGTGTGTTTATGCTTGTCTTGTATTAGGTTACCATTAACTGACCACAAACATAATGGACCCACTTAAGAAATGACATACTGTGTAGGCGCATACGTCTACGCACGCACACACGCACACACTTTGTCACTGCATCATTACATTATCTCCCTGATGTGAAAGGCTGTAATGCTGCTGCTCCTCGAGAGTGTATTGAGAACGGCTTGTATTGTATGTCGCAATTATTGCACAGTTGTCGATAATGGCGCAGTTTGTAATTTGTCACAGTACATTTAGACTCAGTGCTCTTATGCTGGGGGGGTCTTTAAGTTCAGAGTCAGATTTCTTATTTCATTGCTGTTGATGTTCAGAAATGTGACCAAATGATGTGTAATGGAGACACATTGGACATTTAGATTTGTCTGAGTGGCCACATTTACAGTTATGACATTTTTAGGAGTTTTTCACAGCCACTTACAAGAAACTGTAAACGGTCCTGATGGTGTCCCAGTGTGAACTGAGTGTAAAATACTCTTTCAGCATTTCAGTATTCAGTTACATAAATGTGTAAAAGATGGCACTTTTTTCATGCGTCAGAATCTATTTAGGAAACACAGTCAGTCTGCAACGGATGAAGCGCTTTCTCATGTCAGATTATCAAAATATGTGTATATATAATAATATGCAGCGACTCATTTGGAAACTTCATCTAAACTATTCTTTTTTTTCTTCCTTTTGTTTCTTTTTAAAATATATATATATATTAAAACAAAACATACTTCTTCTTTTTTTTTTTTTTTTTTTAAATGAGAATCCCTTGAATTTGCATTTTAAGGAATCCAGACAAATGTATGCACTGAGCTGGACATTTCACAGTTTAAAATAAACTTCTGTAACTCTGACAGGACTGCTATACTCCTCTGTAACATTTGGCATCTTTTATTGTAATTTCCTCACATTTGTCAACTTATATACGCTTATCTGAACTTGTTACAGTTTATGTACAGGCCCTTTGAGGGATCGATTTAATTCAGTTCAATTTAGTTGTATTTAAATAATGCCAATTCACAACAGACTGTATGTCGTCTCAAGTCACTCCACATGGTAAGTTCAAGACCTTACAACATTTATACAGAGAACCCAACAAAACCAAAAGCTCCTGTGGATTTTTTCTGGCGACAGTGAAATGGTGAAAATTTTAAAATAAAAATAAATATCCAGCAGAACCAGGCTGCCTCAAATGGTTGGGGTGAGGGTGGGGTTGCGAGGGGTAAAACAAGTGAAGACAGCAGCTGGAGAACAAACAAACAATACATAAGAAAACAATAAAGACTTTGGAAATCGGTGAGGCCGGTGACTGCTGATCAGAAAAGTGTAACTCCAGATCCAGAGAAGACAAAAAACAGACTACAGCAAGAAAAGATGCAAAGTTAGTGGTGTGATGGTGTTTTAACTGTATGGAAGAGTCAAAGAGGAGCGTGGAGGAGAGGTGCTCAACATCACAATGTTAACCGTAAAACCTATACAAAGAACAACCTATTTTGTTTGGATGTTCATCATAAGTAATGAGGTTAAATGTGGCCATTAAGGGGTAACTGATAGCAGAGAGCGCAGGGCCAAACCAAATGGGAGTAATACCCTCTGGTCAGCCGAGTTCCCGGTTCAACTACCAGCCGGTCAGACGTTTGCTTCACATCATTCCTCTGCTCTCTTTCCCCACATTTCCTGTCCTGTTCTGCTCTATCTATCAGTGCAAAATGCTCGAATGTAAGAAAATAAAAAGGCCATTATGACCAATTTGTACACATTTTGAGGAATACGTGATAAAAGAAACAGCTTGATCTCAGATTGAAGACACAAAAAGTCCCTGACTGAAGTAATTTTTAAAAAGTCTCTCTTGTAGTCCAACATTTAGGAGGCCAGTGGAACATTTTGCAAGACTAACAGATAAAAACTGCCTTTTGTCTGTCTCTGGCCCATTCACTGAGCAAAAAATACACCAACAAACAAAGCAGCCCAGTAGATTGGTAACTCTTATTAAACAGCTCAACTTGCTGTGTTTTATGGTGAAAACGGGCAGGTGTGGGGGTTAGATTCCCTCCGAGTCTCTCATTTACACTAAAGCATGAATGAAGTGATGAAAAATATTAGAAACCCACGAAAAGGATGTCAAATATGTGTCTGCAGCAAGTGAAAGTGGATATTGATCGGTGTTTTGGACTAATGATCTATGTGCTTGTGCGTCGTTAGGGTGTTTTCAACTGCAGGCAGAGATGTGGAGAGAAGAGGCATGGGGAGATGGGGATTTGTGGTGGAGAAAGAAAGAGATAGAGGGAGGGGACAGAAGAGACGTTTTCCTCTCACTCATTCGAGTAACGAAAGGGGTGGTCCAGTTTGTATCATAAAAAACAAAGACAGCGAGGGAGAGGAGAGAAACACTGAGCTGAAGTCATCAAATATGCAATGAGGCAGATGAACACGGGACACAACGAAGAAGGACACATTTGAAAATTAGGACCACATTTCTCCTGTTAACTTTCCTGATATTCAAACGTTTTACCATCACACTTGCAAGAAGGCACCTGTTGGGGCAGGAGAACTTTTTTGCACTTTTCTCTCAGACTTAGGAAGCTCCGAGTCACTGCTCCCTGAAACACATCGACAAGCAGCCATGGGCTCCATGGTGTGGGGCTGCATCACTGACTTCTTCACCTACGAGACCACCAAGTCTGTCGTGGTCAAGAGCTGGTCTGTGGGAATCATCAACCGGATTGTACAGCTGCTCATCATCACATATTTTGTCGGGTCAGTAGCCTGGGTTTTGTTTTTGTCTTCATTTTCTTTTCTTTTTTTGCATGATTTGTGTGTAATTGTCATTCTTTCCCTCTTGGTTTGCATGTTTTAGTTTGCATATTATTCACCACCTCTAAAAAAAAATAGCTAAATTTAAAGTGTGATTTCAAACTGGAGGGTAAATCTAGGGACTTACAGAAAGTTTCAGACTCCCAGTGAATTCAGTCCAGACACAAGACTCTTACTTTTAAATGCTTCTCTAACCGAACTCTGTTGAATCTTTTGTGTTGTGCTGCAGCTGGGTCTTCATCTATGAGAAAGCTTATCAGGTGACCGACACCGGCATCGAGTCCTCCGTGATGACCAAAGTAAAAGGTTTTGGTTACCATAACAACCGTGTGATGGATGTGGCCGACTACGTCTCCCCTCCTCAGGTGTGCGACCTCAAATTATGTCTTTTTAACTCCAGCACCAACACAAATATGACCTTTAACCCTTTATGGGGCAAGTGACTATATTTGGTAAATTCCTTGGACGTTCAATTTGTCCACCCTTGAGGTTGAAGAACCATGTGCACTTTGATTTAGTTTTTATTTTAGTGCCAATATCATCACTACCTTACAAAAAACGTCACTAAACAAATGTTCCAGGCACTTTATAAACACTTTGTTACTGGTTTGCATCCACTTTGATTTATTTTTTGAGATTAGTGCCACTAATACCACTACCCCAAGAAAAATGTTACTAAATGAACTTGCCAAGCACTTTATAAATACTTTGTTAGTGGTTGTGTAATTATCATTACCTCAAACTAAATGGATCAGTTTTCTATAAAATGTTCTGCTGTGTTTCAGGGTACAGGTGTTTTCTGCATTATGACCAAACTCATCATCACCGAAAATCAGTTCCAAGGACGATGTCCAGAGGTGATGATGCATTCAAATCCATGTTCTTGCTGTGTTTCACCAGTTATATATCAGCTTCAGTTGCATTTGAAGCACTTTTCCTTGTCGTACTATTGAGCTGCAGTGTTGCCTCACATCATCAGTCAGCATTATTCTGTCACTATGTTTATCCCAAATGTAGCATTTAGAGTCTGCAGACTTGATCTATAACGATAATTTAAAGTAAAACAGAGAAACATAATTTGAATAATTTCACTAAACCAATGAAAGAAACAGTTCACTGTGGTCAGCTTTATCTTTCTGTGTGTTTTTCAGACCGGCAAGAGATTTATTTGTAGCAAAGATGAAGACTGCAAGAAGCATTTCGGTTCCATCCTCTCCAACGGTGAGTCTCATTTATTTAAATATAATTTTCACATCATTATTTACGTTAAGATTACAAAGTTACCTGTACACGTAGAAGCAAAAGTTTTTCCAAGTTCGCCAAGTATTGATAACATTTGCTTCTATTAGCATTTGATGCTTGTGTTTCTGTGGTTACCACATGAATGAATTCAGGAATAAAAGTTGTTATCAGCTGCTAAACAAATGCTAAGGGAATCAAATATGTTTTTTTTACCATGTAACATAATACATTTTAAAGATGTTTGAACCAACTTGCCAAAAAACAAAATATCCCCAAACTTCTTTTGATCAGGCTGACAAAACTGGTTTTAAAGTTAATATTCACAGATTATTGCAACAGAAAGTTATTCACAGACGACTGGGCTGATCTCTGTTAAGAGTGAAGTGTCATTCTTTATACCATCTTACCTTAATTACTAACAAAATTTCACCTACATTTTTAGTTGCAATTAAGAAATGACAATTGTTGAAAATTGTTTTTGTGTTTTCCATACTACAAACAAATGAAAAATACAGTCACTTTATTTTCCTCTTCTGTATTGTTAATGCAGAAGCTCTTTTTCAAATTATGATTACTTTTCTCTTTAGAAATAACAAGAACCACGTCATTTACTGTTTTTTTTTGTTTTGTTTTTTTAATTTGCCTGAGACAGCTGTGGCCAGAGGCAACATGTTTTCAGGTTGTCCATGAATCCAATTCTTGTGAAAACTATATCTCTAAATAGCCTTGAGAGAATTTCTTAATAGTTACCAGAAACATTCATTTGTACCTGAAATTAAACTGAATAGAATTTGGTGGTCAAAGGTCACTATGACTTTACAAAACACATTTTTGAATTCATACTCTCAAGACCTGACAAAATTTCACACAGATGTCAAAGGGGATAAAATAATGTAATTGTGTTTTTTATATTTGTTTAGATACTGAGCTGGTGACACTGATCTTGTGTCCATTTTAAATGTGCACATCCTCTGTGCTTTCTGGTTGAAGATTTATGTGAAGCATTTGCAGCAACATTCATATTTGAAGACTTGCTGCTGTCATGGTTACAAATTTCTTTTAAAACAATGTCCAAATTACAAAATTTATTAGAGCCAGAAACATGAAAACATCCTGAATTGTCAGATTTTTAACTTTCTGAACGTCTTTAAACTACTCCTCTGTTGTTTCATGGGAAAACCAAAAGTTAGTTTAACAATATTTCATTACAGTAGCATTATTCTATAAATCTCATTTTAAAAATTGTAAAACAAACACACACATAAAAATGTTTTCTTTAACCAGATTCTGGTGAGAACAAATCATTTGAGTTCTTTGGTGCAACCGTGAAGCCATTAATGACTCTGACAGTCAATATTCAGGAACTTTTCAGATTAACTGCAGGCTGTGTTTATACAGAGCAGATGGTAGTATGGAAACAAATTCAAAATGTAAATAGCAAATTTGTTGTAACATGTGGAGTCAGCATTGTTTCCAGTATTGGTAACTGTAAATAGTATCTGTAGGCACCTGGAAAAGTGTTGTATCAAAGAAATGTAGCGTTTGTTTGTGCTTTTTCTATGACTTATTGCACAAAAGACAGTTCTGACTTCTCTCTACTTCTGGTCATGGCTGTAACATTTCCATAGAGGTGCAGGACTTTATGTTGTTGTGAAAAAGGGTCCGGCAGTGAGTAAAAGCCACTCTAAACTAATCAAAACCGACTGGGGTTCAGAGAATATTAACTTAAAAATAAGTAGAGTATGAGCTAAAAATATGAAAGTGAGGCTCATCTCTCCTCATTCATGCTTTCTATAAATGATGTAATACATTTAAACTTTTTACTGTTGATTACCTCAGAGATTTACAGTCAGCTGCTATTATGGTTGTCACTGTACTAGCCAAAACATATCTAGATCATTTTAAAAATGATGAATGTCTGACTTGAACTGATCTGAGAATTATGATTCAGCACAATATTTCTCCTCTCTTTCTGTCTCACATACCAGGTGTAATAACTGGTGTCTGCGTTAAAAATGAAAGTGAGTCAAAAGGTTGGTGTGAGATTGAAGGATGGTGTCCAGCTGAGAATGACAGCATCGCTGTGTAAGACTTGTGCTCGTCCAGAAACACAGATAAGCTTATGCATGAGATGACATTTCCTTTATCGAAAGTCTCAACTATCGTCATAACCCTTCCTTCTCTATCCACAGCGAGCCAATGCTGGATGTGAAAAACTTCACCATCTTCATCAAAAACAGTATTCGCTTCCCACTCTTTGACATCACCAGGTGGGTCACATGCAAACACACACATTCACAAAATATAGCAGCTGAAAACGTCACGACAAGTTGTAGTAAAAACTTTGTAAAATATTTCAAAATCATACACTCTGCTTAAAAAAGGTGATAAAAAATGTTTTTTCATAAACACCCAACACAAGGTTTTCTTTACAGAGGGAACTTTCCTTCCTCAATGACGTCCAACGAGATCAAGACCTGCACCTACCATCCAGAGACACACCGCCTCTGCCCCATCTTTCGAGTGGGCGATGTGCTGAACTACACTGGGCAGAATGTGGCTGATCTGTCAGAGAAGGTCTGACCTGTCCTCAGAGTTTCCTCCACTCTTCATCCTAAAAGCTAAAATGTTGCAACAGTGCAGTTTAGTAGTCATGCGAGGAAATGGAATTAGAGTTATTCTACTGTTAAGGATGAACGCAGTTTTAGTTATGGCAGAGAGTTTCACATCTTCTCTGTGTAGATGATACGCTGATTTGCCACAACATCAAACTAGCAATAGTGAAAAACATTGATTATCTTGTTATAATGGCACCCATCAAGGGCAGGTGAACAGTAAGTTCCTGACGTTAATGTGTTCAAAGCAGGACCAAAGGGGGCAGCATAAAGATCTGAGCAACTTTTAGGGCCAAATTGGAATCAGAGCATCTCCAAAATTGTACTTATCAAAAGTGGTCCAAGGAAGTGCAGTTGGTGAAGCAGTGACAACATCTAAAGTTTTCTCATACTTGTGGGTAGTGCAGGTGGACCTGTGTGGTCCTCACAGAAGAGCTACTAAATTGCTAAAAACCTTAACAATAGTAAGGTGTTGAAACATGCAGTGAGTGGCAGCCTGTTGTGCTGAACCGTCCACTGCTGAAAGCACCTTCAATAGGCATGAGAGCATCAGAACTAAACCGTGGAAAAAGATTTTTAATCTTTTACATCAAGGAATGTAGGTGGTCAGCAAGATGCACTATGGGAAGAAATAAACAAGTGGAATCAGTGCGATGCTCTGTGCAGTGTTCTGCTGGAAAACTTTGGGTCCTGACATTAACGTGGATGTTACTTGAACACGTAGCACCTATCTAAGCATTATTGCAGATGATGCACATCCCTTCATGGCAACAGTATTCTCTCATGGCCTCTTTCAGCAGTGTGATGCTCCCTGCAACACTGCAAATGTTGCTCAGGTATAGTTTGAGGAATAGAGTTCAAGGCATTGACTTGGCCTTGATCTCCGTTTAGTCATGCATCCGTGGGATGTGCTCCAGGAACATGTCTGATCTATGGAGCCCCCACCTTGCTACTTCCAGTAATTAAAGGATCTGCTGCTCGTGTCTTGGTCACCTTCAGAGGTCTTGTGGAGTCGAGGCCTCAACAAGTCAGAACACCTACACAATACGAGGTGTTTTAATGTTGTGGCAGACTGTATGTACACAAATATTCATTCATCTCCTTCCTCTCCTCATTTGACACGATGGCTTCATCACACCAATATTTAAAATGGTTAAATTTGGTGCCAAATCTAATCAACTGAAATGAAATCACTGCAATTTTAAGTGCTGGGCTAACTCTGAATACCAGAGGTTCCCCTCATGTTTACCACATAATTAGAGCTTAATATCTCTTTTCCAATCTTTCTCTCACAGGGAGGAGAAATAGGAATAAACATTCAGTGGAAGTGTAACCTGGACACGGACATCGAAAACTGTAAACCCGAGTACACGTTCACACGACTGGATGCTCCGTTTGCCAAGAATGCCGTTTCCAAAGGATACAACTTCAGGTGGTAAAGCTGAATTTTTCTCCAGTTAAAAAAAAAAAATCTCTTTCATGCTTTCATCACTTTATTTTCTTCTATGTTAATACAGATTTGCCAAATATTTCAAGACAGACAACGGGACAGAATTTCGGACTCTTCACAAAGCATATGCAATCCGCTTTGATGTGATGGTCACTGGCAATGTGAGTTGCATTGAATAGTGGCAGCCAAGAAGTTGCATGTGTGTCTGTGTAAATTTAAAATGTATTAAAACCTTTTTTGGGGGGGGAGAGAACACTTTATTGCAATTACTGCAACTCAATTTGCTGAAAAGATGTTTAAGGTGAAAAGGTTAATACTATAAAGTGATTGTAACTGGAGCAAAATGTAATATTATTATTTGCCCACCTTGTTAATTTGGATGCCACTGAAACCCTGTAAAGGTTTGATATTCAGAAATATATGTATTTGGTCAAAGAACATTAAAGACATTTACACAGAGCTTAATATGTGAACGTAGCACAAAGACAGGAAACAAGGGCAAGCAGTTAACCTGTCCCACATAGAATCCTCTGTACAACCAAAATTTGTAAGATTTTTGTACTTGTAGGAATTATTTAAACACATAAAATATGTTAATTAGGGGCTGGTACTGATTTTTAAACTTTGAACATTGCCAGCAAGTATGCATATTTTGCACTGTGAAAATATTATTTTAAAATCTCCATCCCTGACTGTTAATACTTAGCATTGGAATCATCATATTTAAAGGCCCTTTTCACAAAGCAAAGCTGTTGTGAAATGTAAAATATAATCATTATTAAATTTTGTGCCTGATTAGGACTCCATCACTTCCTTTCTTGCTTTTTCCAGGCAGGAAAGTTTAACACGATCCCAACCCTGATCAACTTGGTCGCTGCCTTCACCTCAGTGGGACTGGTATGAATTTAAATCAGGATAAAATGTGTTTTTCATGTCGCTGTCATTGATCTTTATTTCTGTGTTGGCAGGGTACGGTTCTCTGTGATGTTATCTTGCTGAACTTCTTGAAAGGCGCAGATCAGTACAAAGCCAAGAAGTTTGAAGAGGTACTGTGTTTTTTTTTTTATTTTTTTATTTTTTATAATACACAAAAAAAGCAAGCTTTATCTCATATTTTCCTTGTTGTTTTGTCCATCCAGGTGTCAGAGAGGCAGATAGAAGAGTCCCTTGCTCAGAGTCCAGCCAGCCAGCTGTCACTCAAACGAGCCATCAAGAGCTCCTCTGACTCTGGAGCCATTTCTCTCTCCACCTGTGACCAACCTATCTGACTGACCACAACAACAGTATGAAGAAATGGACATCCTTCTCTCTTTCGCGCTCCCTTTATTGCCTTGCAAGAGATCATTAAGTCTGATATGGTTGGATCCTGTAGTCAGTTTTAACTTGGCTAGTTGATAGAAGTGGGTAAAGAAGGACAACACTGCTGCTGTCTTTGCAATTTCAAAACTAACAAGTGAGAATTTAAAAAAAACAATATTGCCTTGTAGTTTTTAACAAAACACTCAAGTGAAGTTCCCCTTAAAGAAAATTGCCAGCTCTTAACTAGTTCAATAAAACATAGTTAAAACAGTATTAATCTCAGAGGGAAACATACAGTAATAAAAAAAAATGTAATTTTATTGTAAGCAGTTTCATTTTACAAGACATGTTACAGCAGCTTGACTACAATAATCTGTAACCTCCTGTTTGTCAGCTGCAAAATAATAAAGCTGAATAAATCCTCCTTCCCCTTTTATTGCTTAAGATTTTTGGAGTATTTCTCTTTGTCATGTCATGTTCATACAATCACAACCGGCCTTTTCTTGACAAATAAAAGTGCTGAAGTCTCTTAATGGTGTACGGGCACAGTTAATACTGATGTGTGTGTGTGTTCTGAGAAAGGGCAGCTGTGGGGTAAATGTGTGTGTGGCTTGAGGTTTACAAATGGGCCATTATTAGTACATTTCTTGGTGATATTGCACAGCAGGAGATGTTACTGACTAATGGACTAATGTGATTCCTGTTTTTAGAACGGATAATCCAAAAGGAAATTATGACTCTCATTTTCTCCGTTTAAATCTCGGCTTTACTCCAAGATTTTCATTTAAGACGTTTGTGTACTTCGCTGTCTTTCTCTTTCGCTCTCTCACACTCGTGCTGCAGATTTTCACATCCTCTCTCTCTCTGCGCCCCCTCCTCATTTCACTGAACTGACCAGGGCACTAATAGATCAGCTAAAGAGCCTCTTAGTGCGTCTGACAGTGATTTATGGGAGAGGATATCCGTGAAGGGAGGCCCCAGAGGAATTGACAGCAGTTAGCCACAAAGTTTCATGTACTAATTTAATAACACAAATGAATATAATGCATGTAATGGAAACGACAGAATATAATACAAAGTGCTATAAAGTACTCTGTCTCTCTGAATGATGGCTTTGGTCACTCTTTGAAGCTGCAGCTCATCTGAAAAAAATAGTTTCCATGAGTTCTCTGCAGACAACTGTATTATGTGTGTCCGTGCATACACTTTGGAAATTGTGAAAAATTTAGCAGATAATGTCAGATGATCCCCGTTTATTAAGGTGACTGGTATAACGAGGTAACTGGAAGATGGTATGTATTTTTTTTTAATATGTTATCTAGCTTTTCATGTAGAGGGAATAATGTAGCCAAAATGTGGGTGCTTTCTCAGCATCCATCTCAAGGATAACAGGATAGAAGGATGATGACTTTAAAAAGGAAGGTATATGTGAAGCTGGTCAGCTTAGTTTAGCAAAAAGACTGGGAGCAGGGGGAAATGGCTAGCCAGGGTTAGTCCAGAGGTAACAAAACGTATATCTATAGTGCACCAACTACACATATCTTATTGCTTTAAGCCTCGTCTTGCGGAGCCAGACGGTTCTGTAGCACTGACACAGCACTGTGTAGAACGGTCTGACTGCACCTCGTTACTATTCTGCCATAGGGTGAAAATGTGTTCAGAGAAATCCTGATCACTTTGGGTGATGCTAAAAACAGGATGAATCACTGGTGTTCACTCAAAATCACGACGTGGGATTTGTTTTTGTGATACATTTGCATACAGGGAGATAAGCACTGCCATTAAAATGGAAAACTCATGGGGGGGTAAAATAGTAGGCCTGCTTTACTGCATGATCCAAATCTTTGGAAAAACTTTACATTTTCTTTTTGGCAGGTTGCTGCTGGGATTTTAAAAATGTTAAGACTTACATAGAGGGAGGGAAGAAAGCCACACACACTGTGCATCTGATGACAAACCTACATCTGTAATCTGCATCCAGTGAATCACACTACCTTCGTACTTTCAAAAACTGAGTTGCAAAAATAAGATGCCTGTATCTTGGCCCCTGGATTACATGAGCAGAGTGGCTTTGGTCTTCTCATCTAACTCACTGACAGAAAACAAATAAGTATATATCTAAAACTGATGACATGTTCCTTTAATATCTGTCTTAACCTCAGTCTCCCATGTTGCTTCAGCTACATAAAATATAACTGCAGCATCAGTAAAAACTTCACAGAGACTGAAAACATTTTCTTCTGTGAGGGATGACTGATGGGAGTTTTAATGATGACAGTTAAAAAAAAAAAAAACAATACTCTGGCGCTCAGATGCTTCTCTCTGACCCCAGCAAGCAAATGGCTGAGGAGAAACTACTGATTGTGTTCGACCACTACTTCAGCGCCAACTCGCATATCTTTCTTCCTCTGGGGTTAATTTTCATGATGGCCGGACAGGGAGCCATTAACAAGAGACAGGATATGGGGGAGTGAGTCTGTGACACAGACAGCACAACAGTTAGTAGTCTGCTGCTGTCCAGTGTGAAACTCAAGGAGGAAGATGCACAATATCTCCGACAACAGCTGGAAGAGATGGTAGAAGAATATCTACTCCAGCAACCAAATCCACTAAACTCTTGTAGTACATGGAGCTGTTGTGTCACAGCAGCGTCTAATCCAGTCTTCAGGCAGAGAGGAGAGGACGGACAAACAAAACAAACAGTTAAATTAAAATGATAGGTGATGCTTAAACATCATAGTCCATTTGAACCTCTGTTGCAGCTGGAAAAGTCTGAGATGCCAGTCAGATCTTTTTCTCCTCAAATATTTGCTGCTCAACAAAGCAGTGTGTGAAGTGGAACGAGGAGTCGTTGAGGAAGCTTGCTCTGTGCAGAAATTACTTGTCTTAGCTTGGTATCAGTTGGTATTTAAGACTAAAAATCATATATTGTAGATGAGATGAAAAAAAATAATCTGAAAATGTCACTCTTTAAAATACTGTCAGCGGAATCTACTTTTGAGACTATCTCGCCTATTTTTATTTGTATTTTTTTTTTGTCATTTAGAATGAGAAAAACAAGTCTGTGATGCTCCTTGTTATGGGTTTACAGTCACTGTCTGTGCTTCCTCCCCGTGTTCTTCCTCTTCAGAGCTCGTATCCAGGCGGGGAGAGCCGGCCGACGGGCTGGAGCCACCTCCTCCATCGCTGCTGGCTCCACGTCACACTCCTGCTCCGTCACAGAGTCTTCCTCTGCTCCCGAATCCTCCTCTGAGTCTGTGGCATCCAGATCCAGGTCCGGAGGCTCTATGGTCACCACCTCCTCTAAAAAGCGAACGCGGCGGTTCTCCTCAACTCGTCTCTGATCCAGAAAGGGATGAATGGAAACGCAGAGATGAGAAGGAAATGAGGAAGAAGGGAGTATTTGATCAAATGTAATATTAGCAAAAGTGCTAAATGTAAGAATTATTTCTTACTCTTAATGTTACAGGCCTGCAATTTGTGTGTGAAAAAAAGTTTCCTTGCTCAAATAATTCAATTTTTGAGCAAAAGTTAAGATCCATACAATTAACACACTGTTTTCAATACATGTGCAATGAAAAGGCAATCAAATGGTAACTTTACCTGTTTAGTTATTGATTACATTGGTCATAAAATTCAAAGGTTATTTTTATTTTTCTAAGGTGATTTTAGAGTTTTTTCACCAACAATAACATATCTTCTGGCTATATTTTGGAACAACAGTGTCAGCAGGATACTTACAAATCAATTATTTTTTTTAGTCCACACAATGACTGTTTTAATTGTGCTTTTATCTTGTAAATATATACTCAAGCCCTGCTGAGAATAAACATTTGACAGACGACATGTTTTCTATTCATACCACAGGGAGGCGCTGTGACACACAATAGCTTACCCTTTTTGTCACAGTCTCCATGGAGGGCTCTAAATCCTGGGATATGGAGTGTTTGAGGACACCCCGGGGCGCAGGAGCAACAGGTTTCGGAAAGGATGGGGAGTTTAGACTGTATAGAGGTATGATGTCATTATGTTGTGACGGCCCTGCTTCATTCATCATGTGGCTGCTGGTTGGGCTCACTGAAGACATGGAGCCTCCTGTAAAATGACAGACAAGACAAAGAACTGAGTTCGCAACTCACCGCCTGGTTCAACTCAAATAACAGAAATATCTGATTGAGATTAAATAAAATAAGAAAATCGTTAATTGTTTCAGAAAGAGGAAATGTGGGTGTTGCAGCAGCAATAAATAAAAACACAATAATTGTGATTATGTATAGTACTGAGCTACTCAGACCTCTGTCTGCCATTTCTCTGTCTCTTGTTTTGTCAGTCTGAAGGCCTTGGCCCTCTTGCCTCTCAGCTGACTGATGCTGTCTCTTCCTGTTGGAGGGAACTCTGCTCTTCGAGGCCGAGTTGTGCAGATTTTCTGCTGGCTGCAAACAGAAACACGTAACAGAATGATCATGAGGTCTTCACATGGATAATATAGTAAAATCACTTTTTAAATATCAAGTGACACAACATGAGATAACTGAAGGGAATATCTCACCTGTGTAAATGATGGAGTTCTAGGTTGCTGAGGTCCGCTCCCTCCAGACTGCATGTCTGATTGGTTATGACCGTCCTCCATTGGTTCTGAATGGTCAGCCTCTCTGTGAGCCCACTGTTGCTGTTGTTGTTGTCGTCCTTCTGAAACGTCCATGCTGACAGGTGAGAAAGCCTCAGGCGATGTTTGTGTCCTGCTGAAGACGGGTGCCGGTGATGATTCTGTATTCCTGAAGCTCCACCGGTTGCTCCCACCTCTGAATTGGTTCAAAAACCCAGGTGACTGGTTACTATCTTGAGGATTTGGTTGGATTTTTGCTTGGCTCAGCGGCTGTTCTGATGGTGTGTGATTTGCAGAGGGGGCTGAAAGGTTGGGGTTTAGGAACTTAGCCCACTCTTGACCCATGACAATCTCCTCCAGTAGGCTGAATGACCCGAGGCCAAAGTCAAAGTCACTTGTAGATCTGAAACGGGAGAAAACATTTTCTAACTCAAGAATTCATTATGTACATGTGATTAGCTTAGCAACAAAAACAAGAGTTAGTATTTACTTATGTCACCCAAAGTCGCAAATCTCAGATTTCAACCCGATGAGGTTAAGAGTAATGAAACTGTAGATTTTTCATATTGTAAACAAATCATATGAAATGACGAAAACCAACAACGTATTGATCACAGTAACTGGTATCATCTATGTGGCTAAAACCTAATGCAGCTTATTCTTGTCTGAATAAACTACACTGGCACACAAATTTACATGTTCCTTCATCATGATAACCATGGACACTTTGACTTAATCCCACATTTACCGGCCATAAATACTCACAAGTCCCACTTCATCGTCCATCGTGTTTCAGATGTCAGTATTTTTTACTCGGCACACAGTGATCCAAGAATGTTAATGCTTTTTTTTTTTTGTCAGTGGTCAGATTTGCGTCGTTTTAACAACTTTCTATTACATTTAGCTACATTGTTGCTGAATCTCTATTTGCTTTGTGCTCTCACACTCCCAGCACATAGTGTTTAGGTACAGATATGCAAATAGTCAATGCTAATGCTGATATTTGCATATAATTTTTCTACCAAATTGCAGACAACATCAGGTCTCTGCTGTATCGGACTTAGTATATTACTATGTCTACTTTTATTGTGATGGCCCACTGACTGGTGCCAGCATAAAATAAAATGCTCTTCAAAAGTACACATTTACTGGGCAAAAAGAGAAAACTACTTCAGTTTACATGTAAAACAAGCCAGATTCATTTTTATTTAACATTTTCAAACAAGACAGATGCTGATAACGCTGATCCTTTTAAAGCTTTTGATATATGTGTGTGAGCTACGTTGTTTTCTTTTTTTTAAATGATGTCGTCATAAGAAATGAGAGGACTTCTGGTGAGAGCTTTGGGTGGACTTGGAAGACTCATGTAAGGTGAAAAAAACAAATAGTTAGTTCTGGTCTTTTAAAATAATTGGTTGTATACATGAAAAGTATTTGTTAACTCCAAAATTGTCAAAGTGTCCTTCACAAGTAATTCTCACAAAATATGTGTGCATATGCATCTGTATGTGATTGATGCCTTTTCCTTGAATGGCATGTAATAAGAATCTTATGGTACATATTTCAAAATGAAAGTGTGATGGCTAATGACAGCTGCTGTCATTGACTGGGGTGTGTTTGGCACATCAGACCAGAGACATTCATCAGAGGTAAAAAAAAAAAAAAGAAAAGAAAAAATGTCAGCCCAAAAACTAATTTCATGCCAAAACTTGGAACCATCTCAAATACCTAACATGTCAGCGAGCTGTGTTGTTTTAGGGATTTGAAACCTCACTGTGAGAGTCTGTGCCATGCTGACTGCAGTTTGGAAATATTTGTACAAACGTCTGGGTTGATTACCTGACATGTGCATCAGTGCTGTCCTCTGTTCTGCTGGGACCACTGCTGTCCATTGAAGAGAGGCTCCTTTCTCCATCCTTATTTGATGTGTTGATGAGATTTTCGGCTGTTGATGCCTGGTTTGGGGATGAAATCTGCAGGATAAACAGGTTGCAGTTTCATTTCAAGGCGTTATTTTCTCTTTAATAAAATTAGAATATTATTCAAAGGTCACTACTCACTTCAGTGCTTTGCCCATTTTCCTGCCCTGCTGTCCCTCCTTCTTCTTTCCCCTTTTTGCCAAAGCTCCCTGGTCTGTCCCTCCATCGCTCCTTAATCTTCTGCGTCCATCTTCTTGTCTTATTCTCAGACGATCTCTGTTTTCTCCTCGAGTCGCTGTTTGTTGTGTTTTGGCTACTTAAGACAGCCTGTGCATCTTGTGTCAAACCTGCAGATCCTCCATTTCCCATATGCACCACTTGATTCTCTTCACTTCCTGAGTCGGTGCGTTTCAAGGACCAGGCGTAGACTCTGGGTGTAAAGCCCTGGTCCGGCTTCTGATTCTGCCCTATGCTTGAGACAGTGTCTGTATTTTGAGGGGTTTGAGCTGTCGTTGCTGAACTGCCAAAACTCACTCTTTCCCCATCAGTCCTCTCAAAGGAAGTGATATCAGCATCCTTAAGTGATTTAGTAGGAAACAGCTGCCCTGTTCCTGTTGGGGTGATCCCAGGCTGTGTGGCCTGTCCCACCCTGTCCTCACCATCAGTGTTGTCTTTCTGGGAGTGGAAGGAAATCAGACCCCTGTCCACTTCACTGCCATGATCTGGTTGCTGTATTTTACCACCTTTGAAGCCAAACTTACTGTCCGCAGCAGAGTTGCCAAACTCTTTTGAGGGGATACCATTAGTACCAAACTTGAAGTCATTGCTCACTTTCTGGAGGTTGGATGCTCCACTTTCAGCAGTTGTGACAGGTGCAGGTGAGTGCAGATGCGCCTGGCCCTCTCTGCCCGGCTGCAGCTTCAGTCTCTGCAGCATGGACTGCACCAAGGCCTGAGGGTCTGTTGGATTATGTGGCTGAGACATCTAGGAGCAAAACTGCAACGTACCAAATCCAGAAGTCACAGAAACAGTTGCGAACACTACAGAACAAAAACAGGGATAGATTCCACACAGTGATGTGACGAGTTGCTCCAAGAAGGGGCTGGAAAGCATGACAGAAGAAATTCCCCGCATGTAAATCATGTCAGCCCTTTTGTCCAAGTTTTGTTAGGAAGACTCCTGCGGTGACTGCCGTCCTCTTTTTGAATGTTCCAGTCTTTCTCCATTGTTCTAAAAGTTTGTCATTGCAATTATAAAGGCAGGTCCTCCTCTTCAAGTTTAACTTTCTATGATAGAAGTTCTCTCCCTGCTTGCACTTATGGATGTTTCACTGTCATGCTGCCTCCACAACTTTATGATCCTCAAAACTCCAGCAGAAATCTCCTTTTCTGTTGTCTTGGCACAAAGAGTCCAACATGTAACAGTTCCTGACTTTCGCCTCCGTGTCCTTTTGAAACTCTCTTTCTCTTTCACCAAATGTTTCGATGCACAAAGGTTGGTCACTCCTCTTCTTCAGCAACCATTTATATCACCGATGTTGGGAGGAGAGACGGTGCACGGCAGCGTTCCTCAGATCTTACGCACTGAAGCAGACAAACGAGAAAGACCAGTGAGGTGAGATAATTGTGCATTGACAGTGACTCTCCCTCCCTCTCTCGCTCTCTCTGCCCATCTTTCTGTTTACCCTCCCTTCCTTCCTATTTCTCTACTCGGCTCACTCGATCACACATGTGCACACAAACCCTCTTTCTTCCCACTGTGCCCCTTAACTGGTAATTACAGGGCGTTTTTTGAGACCAGCTGCTATTTATGTGTCACCAGAATGAAAGAAATAAAAAAAAAATTGTCTGCTATAATCTGTGGAATAACCCTTTCTACATTAACCCTGTGAACTCCATTATCAGTACTGTTCAAGTAAAAATGTTAACAGACCTTTGCTTTTGTTGTAGAAATAGTGTGGCAGTAGTAAATTCCTCGAACATGACAGGGTACTGGAGAAGCTTTTGTTGTTGTTGTTGTTGTTGTTTTTTAAAACATTACATTTTTGTTTTTATTCATATTTGTTTATGGTAGGCACCAGAGTTTTTCAATTTACCACTACTTTTTTAAAAACATACTTTAGATTAAAAAGTGCGATTCAGTGGCTAAAATTAAAGATGAATTATCACAAGGAACATCACATTACTATTAATAATACTTATAATAATAATTTACTAATTGATTGGTTTTGGGATTAACTTTCTGATTTCGGAGTTGGTAATGTTTTGATGCAGATGTTGTATTTCTTCTGGCAGACTGACTACAAAAATCTCATTCTGAATCCTGTCAGACTGTTGGTGAGACTTTACAGGCCGTTACAAATAAAGTTAAGCTTTGTTATTGTTTTAGTCTTACGTCTGTTCAATTTTGGATCATGCTGCAGGGATCTAGAGTTACTGTAGAACAAACATAAAGTGAAACACATGCAGCTATAGTTCTTTGGGTGTGCATAAAAATCTCTGCAAAACTGTCAGTATCTGAGGATATTGGATGAGAACAGTATTAAGTTCAGCAAAAAGGCAATAAATTGCAAATGTAGAGTGGGTTCATTAACTAACAACAGATCCTTAATAAATCTTTTAATGGGAGTGTGTAAATAATTACTCACAGATTAGGGTTCTCGCAAAGGTTAGTGTCTGGTATTTTAAAATGATCAAGAAAAAAATGGTCTAAAGAAATATTCTGCAAAGTAAAACTGAGAACATTCTGTGCAGTTAAGCATGCTTCACATCCCAAGAAATATGTTGGCAATCATTACATACATTACAGGGTTAGGTAAAGGTAAAGCACACTTCGTTACTTGAGTACATGTGTGTAGTTTTTGTTTTAACAATGGGAGGCGCATTAAGTCGGGTGGTCTAAGGGTCCTCTTCCAAAATATTTCGAAACATTATCGACTAAATTGCCTACATTGTGGTGAATCTTTGTGCATCAATCTGTGCCTTCTCTGCTTGCTCCTGAATTGTTGCCACCTGAAGTAGTCTATGGTAATGTTATAGATTTTTTTTTCAAAATAAAAGTGCTTGGGTTCTTGTTTTTACTGTAGAGGGGGTGGAGAAAAAATGTATGTGCATATATTCAGAGCCTGGCCCAGGTCTGTAAAATCTTTCTCCGTTCCTCAGTGTAAAAATAACAGAGTCTTGAGTCTGTCTTTTGGTTTCCGTCTTAGCTCTCCTTATACATGATGTTCATACATTATTGGAGGGTGGAGTGGATATAAATACACATGTTCTAAATATTGAGGGTGATGTATGTCCTGCGTCCTTCTTGAAGTCTACACTTATGCTTGAGGAGGTGCACTCTTCAACACTGTCATGAAGTACTTCAATACAATCAATTTTTTGACACACCACAACATTGACACACCATTAATTCACATTAATACCTTTATATAATAAATTATAATAACTGTTTTTTCTTCAAAAAGCAAAAGATTCCACATTTTTTTAACATCTCATCTTTATATATTGAAAACAGAGCGGGTTAAAACCACGTTAAAACGACAAACATGCAGCAACAGAAGTTGTTGGCAAAAAAAATGTCATTTAGGAGCCCAGTACGCATGCGCATGGTCAAACCCACATCCCTTTCAGGTTCCTCCTCTCTGATTGGTCCACATTGCGGAAGCTGATAATGGCGGCGTAAACAACGTTAAGATATGTGAAAGACACTACTTAGCGAAAACAAAACTTAAAATACAACTAAAAAAAAACGGAGTATGTTTCCGGCAAGGGGGTATATGCTCAGTGTGCTAACTGTTAAAATACCACTGGTCCATCTGCCTAGCTGTTAGTTTTGGCTAACTTTTAGCATAGTTTGCTAACTCAACGGAAAAGTAGTTTTCAGAGATGCACTGTGTCGTGACGGGAGGAAACGTGAAAGGTAGCAAACATTTCCTGCTCATTTCACCATGCCTTTAGCTAAAACACGTTACATTAATCAGCTGTTGTTAGTAACTGTGTTGTGTACATGTGTGTGTATGTGTGTGTACCGTCTAGTGTTGGCCAAAGCGGTCCATTCTCTGTCCAGGATCGGCGATGAGCTGTATGTAGAGCCTCAGGAAGATGGGGTGAGCTACTTTGATACCGTCCTATCTACCAACACTTCCTCCTGCCATGCATAGAGTCTTGTTGCTTCCTGTTGGTGCAGACTTTGCGTGAATGAATGGTGCTGATTTGAGTTTTTTTTCTTCCCTTGTAGCTGGCCCTGCGGTCTGTCAACTCCTCTCGGTCGGCATATGCTTGTTTCCTGTTCGCACCACTCTTCTTTAGCAGGTGCAGACTGTTGTGCGAGTGTATTAACGGAACTGTGATGACTGTTTATGTGTGTGTGAAATAGAGAGAGAGAGAGAGAGAGTAAGTGAGCGCACATCACTGTTTTGTGCGTCATTTCTTGGTGTTTGAAGACAACTCCTCCTTTTGCTTTTGCAGGTACTCCATTCCCAATGGACACACCTTCCGCTGCAAGATGGCAATAAAGGTGTGTGAGAAAGAGATAGTTCTTCATTTACATGTGCTGTAATCATCTATGCCAGTGGTTGTGAAGCTTTTTTCTGACTTACTACTCCAAAGCCCTATCAGAAGTTCCCAAGGACTCCCTCATCAGTGTTTGTCCTTTGATATTCCTACAGTCATCACACAAGACTGTGTTTTGACTTGGTTCACATTCTTTGTTTTTGGCTATCGGTCTGCATTTATGTTACCACTGAAAGAGGCAGTGCTGAATGTCCCAGTTGTTTGTCTATTACTTCTTGTTGCAGATTTTCTTTACCCGTGCTCACTAGTTTTATACACATTGAATCACAGGTTGCCATCTCAGGGTGTTAGAACTGATTTAAGTTTGTGACAACGTGTCCTATGTAGCCGGCATAGTGAAAATGATAGATGATGGAATATTGTGACAGCAAATATACTGAACATCAGCCTCAAATCAACTTGTAATCGTGTTTGTTTTTTCTTCTTAAAAACAAATTTGTGCACATATGTTTTTCACTAAAGCATAATTTGTATATTTTCTGTTAGCTGAGCCACTGCACGATCATTCCAGAAAAAAGCCCTAGCAACTACCTGCCTGTGGTTCAAGTGTAGGATTCAGAGCAGAGACAGATAGATGAAGGAACTTCAGAGTCTCCTTTCTGTGCACAACGTTGAATGCTATCTCTTATGTCATGTTGCAATCAGGAGGTTGTGGTTTTCTGTCTGCAAAACCAATAAGCTTCCTTGTGTTAACAGTTGTACATGGCAGTAACTTCACAAAGTAGGTCCCGAAGTTGTATTTGCACACGTAAAAATTGTTTTTTAAGTTGAAACCAATCATTTCAAAGATAAAAATGAGTCGCATACATGTCTAAAAATGTCCTATTTCATTGCATATTAACATATTCAAGGTCCTTTTATTTTTTTTATATTGAATTTGTCTGTTTCTTATGTTCCTCTGTGTGTCAGAGTGTGCAGGCTGTGTTCAGATCTCTGGCAACCCTGGAGAAGACCGTGGAAAAGTGTCACATCGAGCTGGATGAACAAAAGGACCGGCTCACTTTCACTCTGCACTGCAAACATGGTATTAGTGTTTCACTTCCTTTTCAGTTGATTCCTCAGCCTAAGTGATTTGGGGAAATATATGATTGTAGAGCTTTTTGTGCTAAATTACTTTATAACTTTGTCTTTCTAAAAAAGTTACTGATGAAATATGGGTTTTAGTATTACATGAAACACCATCAAAATATTAGCAGCTCTATATTCTAATGCAGGGATGTTAATTTAAAAGTAAAAATTGCTTTAAACATGTATTAATGCTAGTTTTTGTGTGTCATTGACGATGGAGCAATTATCACAAACATGACTGTGTTAAGTTAAATGAACAAAATAATCATGAAGAAAAAAACAATCTTATAAGAAAGTAGTAGGATCTCTATGGCAACAGTCTGACAGTTATATAGTAAGTAGGTCATTCATGGCTAAGGAGCAGCATCTAAGTACTACACATACTTCACTCATGTTAAATGAAGTAATGATAATTAAAAAGTAAACCCTGGCACAGACGTTCTCCACAATGTATATCCAAAGTTGTAGCTTTTGTGATTTGCTAATTGCATTGTTTTAATTTCCGATTTTGAATTCAAATGAATTAATTTTTAAGTCTTGCCATTCACATTAACAAAAATGGGTCCAACTCATTTATACACATCATTAATTCACTGTAGCTCATTGTGCATTCATTGCATTGTTTTCTATGTGCGTGCGTGTACTCTAAGGGTTTGTGTGTTTGGATTTTTCTCTGCAGGCCTCCTGAAGACACATAACCTGTCTTTCCAGGACAGTGAAAGTTTACAGGCAGTGTTTGATAAAGACAGCTGTGCCAACGTATTCAGAGCCCAGCCCAGGTCTGTGAAATCTAGCTCCATTGTTGATTGTAAAAGTAACAGTGTATTCGCAGTCTGTTTTTGGTTTCCATTTTTGCTGTCGTTATACTTGATGTTCAAACAATGTTAGATTTTGAAGACTGACAAGATTTTAAGAGTACATTTGGTTGAATACATGAATCACTAAAGTTACCAAATACAGTAAAATGTCTTTCAAAGTAGTTGTAACTTCTACATTTGTTTTTTCACTGTTCTCAGGTTGCTGGTCGACACAGTGGTGCACTTCCCTGCGTCTTTGGAAGAAGTGACTGTATCAGTGAGCGATGAACGGATGTGGGTCAGGAACCATGTGGAGGAAGAAGCAGGTGACAAGCCTGTCTAGTTTTCACCCAGGAGTTAATACAACTAATACACACAAGTTTCAGATGATGTGTCAATACAGCAGTAAAACAAAAAATGGAAATTTTCCATAGTAGAAGAAAAAAACAAGATATATGAATGCACATAGCTTGAGTTACTTTAATTATGTTTGCTAATGCCACTGCCCAAATTAGTTACTGTATTTTTAAGGGGCTTTGCATTGCAAAAATACAAAGATAGTCGCTATTGTGTTCATTAATGGCATTGTGAATCATGCAAAAAAAGTGAAGAGGACAGTTATAAAGTCAGTGGGGTCCTTGTGTATAATCTTGACGGTCATTAGTGAATCGAGGCAGCTTTTCTAACTCTGAAAGTTAAAAGCAATAGAATATAATTATATAAAGTTTATTCAAAGACAGAGGTAACATCTCAGTTTTCAAATTTGCTTCCAAACACTTATTTTGCACTTTATTAACTCTTTCTTTTCCTCTCTCTCAGAGCAGTCCAAGGTCATGTTGACAGAGCTGTGTCTGGCTTCAGACGAGTTCGACCATTTTGCCGTCAAAGCTCACAGCAGCATCACCTTTTGTCTGAAGGAATTACGGGTGAGACGAACGTTAAAGGCAGGGAGAGATGACAGAGCAAATTAATGGGCGGATTAGTCAGGAGGGAGAGGGCTGAATAATTGACCACAAAGTGGGAGAGGTGCTTTGGGGACAAGGTGAAAGCAGCTAAACTATGTTGTGGTATGCTGACGGCTTGGATTGATTTACTCATTACAGCAGTTTGCAAAGTTGTTTATTGTCATCTCTCCTTCAGGGTTTGTTAGTGTTTGCAGAGTCCACTGGTCTCCCTGTTTCTATGTACTTTGATGAGCCAGGAAGGTGAGAATACTCCCCCTACAAATAAATAAATTGATCAAGTATTTCAACGCTGCATATTGACATGTACATTTTGTGTTGGTGTGTTTCAGCCCTGTGGTGCTTTCAGTAACAGACAGCGTCCTGGAGGGAAACTTTGTGCTGGCCACACTTTCCGAAGATCCCAACCTTCGTAAAAACAACAGTAAAGGGTAAAAACCGAACACGACAGAGTGAAATTAAATAATAGAAGATAACTTTAACCTTAAATGCCAGATACATTTTTTTTGCCTGTGTAAGAGAGACCAAGATTTCCTGTCTGTCAGTTCAGTATCAGGCAGGAAATCCTCAATATTTAACCTACAATGCCACCTAGTGGGTCAGAGCGTTACTGGACAACTGTAAACTGTTGTTTTGGGGATTTTCTTAAGCCTTGTTTATAATCCCTTGTGAGTACAGACACCTGGGGACACCACAGACACACAGCTGCTTTAATTGATTGATAATTACTGTTTTGCTTTAATTCACAATCTAATAATCACAAGCAACACCATGGGTGACACATCCCATCATGCATTTGAAATATTCACGGTAACATCGGGTGAAGAGGAGCAGTGCAAAAGCAGAGGGAAGATTGTAAATGTCAGAAAATACAGCTCAGCATGAAGCTAGGATGATAGAGGCCAGTGATTCATGTTTTATTTTTACTCCTCATTTGTTTCCTATTTCTCTGTCATTTACACTCCCAACTATCTCCATGTCTCAGAGCACACACACAGCCCCCGCCCCCTCCAGATGACTTCATGAATGACGACATAGACTCCTATCTAATCGCCATGGATACCAGTATTGCGCCAGGTCCCTCGGCTACAGGTCCTTCCACAGCCTCATTAGCTGATTCCACGTGTTCAAAACAGTCTGCTGCTGCCACTCTCAGGACAAAGACACACAGAGAGGAGGAGGAGGAAAACACAGAGGAAGATGAAACAGATGATTCAGAAAGACCACCTAATAAGAAGGTACGGCTTAGTTTTCACAGGAAAAAAGGTGGCATGTCACAAGAGTGTGCCTTCACTTTTTCCTTGCAGTTTTTTTTTTCCCACATGGAGAAAAAACAAGCAGAAAAATGACTTTGTCATTGTGCTGCCATTTATTTACCAAGAAAGGAAACTCTCACAGAAAAAGACATAAACAAGACAAAATCATAAAACAATATTATCGTGCTTCCAGTTCAGTATGTAGACAACTGAGACATCGTCTAGTCTGAGTTTACTATTTAGTCATTAAACATCTCTGTACTGTCTTTGTATGTGTACAGAGTGTTTCCTTAAACCTAATACAGAATACAAAATTTCTCAAATGTTTATTTGTACTGCACCCAGTGCCGAATATTTCTCATCCGTCACTGCTCATGAGCCATCGGGGCTCAGGAATTTTGCAGTTGATCTCGGAACAGATGTGCTAATTGCAAGATCATTTCACTTTGAGAGGTTTGTGACTGAAACAAATGATTGATATAGAAGTCATGGGAGAAGTAAATGTGTCTGCTGTCTCATTGCTAAAAAAAAAAAATCCTCATACTGGCAAATCAGGGTAGTGGCTGGACTACTTGTATCGAGCATTTTAATGAAACATGGTCTTGTAATGTGTTCTCCCACAGTTCCGTTCCCTCTTCTTTGGATCGGTACTTCCCCTGTCCTCTCAGATGAGCACTCAGCCAGTGATGTGCCAGGAGGTGTTGGCCAGTGACAGTGAGGACGAAAGTCAAGTAGAGTAAACGTGGACTGATGGGCGAGAGGAGAGAAATAGACTGAACTGACAGCAGGAGCACTGTTACACCGTGACACCTGGAATACTTGAAACTGAGGACATGGACATCTTGGATGCTAATTTTCATTATTGTTTGCCACCTGGACCTGGTTGATATGCAGAGTTCGTCAGTGCAGAAATGGTGCATTCCACATGATCACTGGATTATAATGTTCATGGTGGACTTGAAAGTCTGGGATAATGTGAAACACTTCTAGTTTATGTTTGTTTGGACTTTGCCCGCTTTGTAATCAAGATGCAGCGTATTAAGTCCCAACAAATAAACAAACTTATTTTTCAAAGTATGTAAAAATCATTTCTTTTTTATTTACATGTCAAAAGGTTCAAGTATGACAAAGATTTAGGATGATGGATCCCTGAGCATCAATTTGAAACGTTGCCAGGACAATGACACATGATCTGAAATCTTGTAAAAAAGAGTTCAAGTGTCAAAAGTAAGCTTCAGCATAAGAATCAGAATATCTAAGAGTCTGTGAGCCAGTCTTTCCAGGACGAGCAACATCTTCGCTACTTTTCTCTTTCTGCACTTGAAAACTTTTCCCCCTTGTCTGCGGTTTCCTCCTCTCTCGCTCCTTCTCCTTCCCCAGCTCCTTCTCTCTCTTCTTTTTCAACCTCTCCTCCTCTTTCTCCTTTCTTTCTTGCTGCCTCCGCCTCCTCCTCCTCTCCCTGGAGCTCAGTTTCTCCTCCGCCGGCTCCTCAACAGTTTTCCCGGTCCCCGTGCCATCACTGAAGTCTTGAATCAAGATTTTCGGCACTTGCATTTTGGGCTTCCCCTTTGCTGTGCTGTTTTTGTGCTGCTCCCCTCTCAGTCTGCGGAAAAGACCAAAACGTTTCGGGGGCTCCGCATGCTGCTGCTCTGTCACCTCTGCAGGAAGTGTCACATCAGGAGCACTTTGTTTTGGGTTCATAGCTCCAGGATTTGATTTCGACTCTTCTGGATGATTAGGGACGACTTGTGATTGGCTACTTTTCTGTGGGCTGGTGAAGAGATCTTCAGAGAGTCTACGCGCCAACCTGGAGCCACGTGAGCTGGATGACTTGCGGACACACAAGTCACCAGAAGACCGGCTGCTGCGACGCCCAGAGGTTTGTACCAGAGGCTCAGACTGCTCTTTCACAGAGTGACAATCTTTGTCTTGGACTTGTGTGTTGTTGTGAGTGACTGATTCATCTGTTGACTCAGTGGAAAGGAAGACTTCGTCCTCTCCTGCTGTGTTTTCTGGGAAATTTTCTGTGCCTTTCTCTTCCTCCACGGGAACCTGGTTTGTTGGTTGTTGGGGTGCTTGCATATTACATACTTGCAATGAACTCTTACCGTCAGACTCAGAGTTTGGATTCAATGCTTCAGTCTCTTCCTTTTCTGCAGATATTACAGAGTCTTCAGTCTCGTCATTCGTCTGAGTGGGCGTTTCCTCTGTATTTGTTTGATCACAGATACATGCATCACTGTCAGCATGTGGGTCAGAGTGTACAGTCAAAACTACTTCTTGTTTTTCCTGCGTAGGCTCAGATGCTATTGCTTCATTTGACTCCTCTGATGGGTCTTTTGCAACTTCAGCTTCAGTCTCTGTTTCATCAGGTGAACCTTCTTTTCCTTGGATGCATTCAGGTGAGTCCAGTATCAATGTGTCTTCTTCTGCGTTAGCCTCTCTGTCTGCATCTATGTGCTGGTCTGATTCCCTTTGTGTTATTTCAGCCTTCAGTTCGTCCTGTGCGGCTGCATTTTCCTCTGCTTTTTCTTGAGTGTGTGCCAGTACGTCAATTTCTGTCGTTTGAGTGTGGAACTCCTCTGTCTTTTGTGATTCTACTAATGACTCAGTGCTGTGGTATTTTTCTTCAAATGTGATTTCTTCTGTCTGTGTGATCACTTCTTCTTGCTCCTGTTGTGTTTCTGTGTCTGTTTGAGGATCTTGGAGTTCAGCAGCTTCGACATCTGTGTGTGTCTCTGAGTCCAGACTTGTCTCAGTCCTTGTCTCTGAGACGTCTGTAACTGTGTCCACCTGCGTTTGTTGCATATTTTCAATTTCTGTGCTCTCATTTAGGTTCACATCAACCTGGGTCATCTGCTTTTCATTTGAATCGACACTTACTTGCATCTCTGCCTCAATGTTTGCATCCGCTTCAGCATCTCTTAGTACCTCAGTGTGGTTGACCTCCACAGCAGCTGTATGGTTATTTTCTGCCACGTGTTTTTCTGCGGCTTCATTTGTGTCTTTAATCTCAATTTCCTGGTTTGTACTTTTGTGACTTTGCTCTTCCAGGACTTGCAACGTGTTCACAGTGTCCACTTTTTCCTCCTGTTCACGGTGAGGTGTTTGTTCTGGGGGCTGGAGAATATTTTCAACAGTCTGATCTTTGGCTGGACATGGATTTGTTTCTTCTGTCTGGTCTGAAAGCATTTCGCTTTCCTCTGTCTCTTTAATTTCGCTGACTTCCTTTTCAGTGGTCCTTGTTTCCACTTTTTCAGTCTCTTCTTTTACTATTACAGTTTCCTCTTCTGCGTTCTCTGTTGGTATGTTTTGGGTTTTGTCCATCTTTTCAGGTTCCTGTAGAAGTTCCTCCTGTTCAGTTTGTCCTGGTGGTTTGGACTCACTCTGTGCTTTGCGTCCCTCTGAAACTAGCTTTTCCTCCTCGTCACAGTGAGATGTTTGTTCTGGGGGCAGGAGAATATTTTCAACAGTCTGATCTTTGACTGGACATGGATTTGTTTCTTCTGTCTGTTCCTCTGTCTCTTTAATTTCGCTGACTTCCTTTTCAGTGGCCCTTGTTTCCACTTTCTCAATCTCTTCTTTTACTATTACAGTTTCCTCTTCTGCGTTCTCTGTTGGTATGTTTTGGGTTTTGTCCATCTCTTTAGGTTCCTGTAGAAGTTCCTTCTGTTCAGTTTGTCCTGATAGTTTAGACTCACTCTGTGCTTTGTGTCCCTCTGAAACTACGTCCTCCTCCTCCTGGACAACCGGCCCCTTCTTAAAATCTTCATCAATCCAACTTTTCAAGTCCTCCTTTCCTGCCATTGAAAGATGCCTCACAAGTCTTTTACCACCTTCCAATTCGTCTGCATTGGCTTTTCCTCCTTTTCTCCACTTCTTGTGAAGGAGTGAAGGAGAAAGTGACAGAGTGGAGGCTGAAAGAGCAGCAGGTACAGACAGGTTTCCCTTTTCTCTCTTTTTCCTCTCCTGCTCTTCTTCGTTCTCCCGAGCTCTCGCATACGCCATCCGGTATCCGTGGCAACGACCTCTGGGGTCAAATGTAGATGATGGTTTGTCTTTCCTCCACTTTTTTAACTCCTTCTCCGTCTGCTTCTCCAGATCTTTGGATGACAGCGGCACCGAACACACCTAAAATGTGGAAAGACACAAATTTTTGTTTTATTGTAATTCGCGGAATTTGTGGTGACAAATTAAAGGAAAATGAATCTCTTAGTAAGATGTTGGTCCACCATTAGCTGTTTCAACTTATTTTGGCGTAGACATTGCAAGTGTTAAGTCCCCCACAAAATGTAAGAAACATCCTTTTCTGAAAGATATTGTTTGAAAAATCTTTTAGGATTATTGAACTTCTAACTGTTATGGTACTGGTTTAATGGACGTAGAGAACGCTGTCTAACATGTTGGTCAGAAGTCTCCACAGGTTTTTTTGTTAAGCTGAAAAAGGTTAGTGCAAATTTTATAATAATTTTTGTTTCCATCAAACGATTCAGTGTCCGCTTGTACACTGACATCCTGCAAGAGACCACTCCCATCAGGACTGAAATGTTTCATAATCGTGTAAAAATGATGATGGAGGATAGTTGATTTGCTTTGTTGCTTTCATCCAAAGCAGAACGTGAACCTGAAATGTGTCCAATCTATAGAGAAATCCTTCTCTTCAGTCATTTATTCCAGCTTTCATAACATGCTTCTTTAAAATCCCAGCTTTACTTTTGGCAGCCATCTTTTCACTGTCAAACCATGTTTTTGAAACGTTTTGGTTTTGAGTCCTCAACTTTTCATGCTAGATGTGCTCATGTTTAGACACTTTAGTCTACTTTCTCAATAGCAGCAGAAGTGAAAGCTGTTTGTCTTGAACTACCTGCTGACTTGTAAATCAGATAGTCACACACCAGTCACATTTGTCAGTCTTACTTCTGCTATGAAGGTGTCGTCTTCCTCTTGGACCTCCTCCCTGACACCCCTCAGCTTCTCCAGTGTTTCCATCTGCCCCTGACAGAGCTTCCTCTGCTCGGCCCGACCCAGAACCCGACGCACCAGTACCACTGCCACCTGGAGCAGAACCCGCACCCCTGCACAGCACAGAAGAGGAGGGTTTAGGATGGAGGAGGAAGGAGAGAGGGGAAGGAGCTGTTGAAAATGTTTCTGCAAACCAGGTAGAAATGATAATTCCATGCCAGTCCTAACATTCTTTACACTACATGGCCAAGTGTATATAAACAGAAACCTGAAGCATGTAGAAATCTAAACATTGTGCTGAGATTTGATGAATATTTCATTCCAAAACCGTGGACATTAGGATGCTGCCAGAACAACTTCAGAATCCGGATGGGTGGAGGTCAGGTCACATTCTTACTCACTAAACTCTGAAAACTATTTTCTTATGGACATGGGTTTGTGCACAGGCTGTCTGGCTAACAGAAGAGGACTTTACATAAACCATTGCCACAATGTTGAAAGCACATTATTCTCTAAAATATCAATACATGCTCTATGCATTCTTTATCACAACTTAAGGGCCCCAGAATGAAAACATTTGAACATGTCATATAGTGTCTGTAAATACTATGTCAAACCTGTTCTTTTTAATGTTAAAAATTGCAGAATGGCAAACTGTTTATTTATTAATCTTTTGAAAGGCATGAACCATAAAACACAAGATGTGAATTTGACATGTGAAGCAAACAAGCAACATGATCTCATTTTGTTCAAGTCATAGGAATTTCTTTAGTCGTTCTCTCAAACACAGTTATCCTGTACATATCATCGTTGTATCTTCAGTTTTAAGGAAACATTGGCTGGCATGCTAAGAAGACATCCTACCATAGCAGAAGAAAAGGTCCCAGACCCGGAGAAGTGTGTTGAATGGCAGGTGACGCGTGAACAGACACATCAGCCAGTCGGTAGCAAACATGAGGGGCTCCACTCCGTGGTGCTGCAGATGTTTGTGCGCAGCTGGACACGCCTTTTTCAAAACCCAGGTCAACATGGCAGCGTCAAACAGGACCCCTTCCTGCACAACACACCACTGCAGGCTCAGACAGACAGCCACTCTGCATAATATGTAATTGCTGTGATTTATCATTCCCTCAGTGAATCTCTGGGTGTTTGCCATATTGGGTTTAGTTGAAGGGAACAAAAATCAGCCTTTAATTTCACTTTACTGGTCATGTAAATTATCCTTGTGTGAAAGAACAGCATCAGGTACATGTGTAGGAATGTGCATGTACTTACCAGCAGAGGGCTGTAATATCCAGGCAGGTACTGCTCACTGATCTGAACCAGACACCAGAAGGCCTCCTGCCAGGGTTACATAAGGTGAACATTAGGTGCCATGATTGCTCGATCTATCTATCTATCTATCCATCTATCCATCTATCTATGTCTCTGAACCAGGTGGCAGGCCACGCAGCAGAATGCAAAAACAAAAACTGTATTTGATAGATGAAATGGAAGATTTCTCTTATTTCATTTCTCCACTGACATACATGGAATATTTTTAGGATGAATGTGCAGAAGGGTAAACAAAGGTGTTATTGTTTGCTACCTCAGCAGGCATGTTCATGAGCAGCACTGCAGCCACCGGCCCCTGTGCCTGACAGTAACCCTCCTCCGGTTGGTACTGAGTGTAGGCTTTCAACACATCGAACAAACAACGCTGCCTGCACACACAGCCACACACCACAATTACTAGTCACGCAAAGCTGAAGTTTAAATCTCACGATGATCTGAAATGAAGAATTAACTTTGATTGGAGGTGAATTTACAATAAAACTGAGCGAATATGTTTAATTCTGCATCATAAATCAAAGAAACAAGGAATGAAAAGATATAGTGGTACCAGCGGAGGCAAACTAAAGAAACTGACAGCTGTGTAGCTGTCAGCTTCTCAACAGAAACAAACAGACGAAGCCTTGCCTACCCGTGTCCATCCTTTGAGAGAAACATCTCGTGGAAAGGAAACTGTCTGTCCAGGTCTCTCTCGATCACATCCACCCAACTCTGCAGACCCGGCTTCAAGTTCAGAGACTAACACACAGACGTTGACACATTTGCATTTTAAATAACATCAACCAGTAATTCATTTTCAACACTGTGTTAATCAATCAGTTGAAAAGTGGTAATTTAATCTAATACTGCATCCTTTGAAACCAGGCTGCTGAATAATTATTTGAAAGCCACAGTGAGAGTTTAGTGTTCTTGCCTCATAGAGTTTTCCATTCTGTTTCATCTTCTCAGTGGCTCCACAAAGCAGAGGCCAGCACTTTGCTCTGACTGATGCAGGGATTCCTTTCTGACACTGCACTTTGACCTGAGGGAGAACAGACACCCAGGATCAGCTCAGAGAGTCATGAACGAATGATTACAGCCACGTGTTACTGTACTTGTATTGTCATTATGAATGCTAACAATCTCACAGCAGATTTATCATAGTAGGAAAAACACAGGTGTTTCTACTATCACTAACATTCAAATGTGCCGGTAAACCATGGCAATGTGACAGTATTAAAACCCTGAACTAATGGATCTCAGCCATCATCAGTTGTATTATTAGCTGTGCTTGTCCTGTAGTTTTGTGTCAAAATGTTTGATTTCTGTTACAATTTTAGTGACTTTAGGTGTCTAAGATGGGACACACCTTACTGCTCTTCTTCAACAAAATGCGATCCCATTGTCCAATAAGGCTTAGCCACTTTGTCTCCCTGTGTCTGACCAGTTCAGGAGATGGACCCACACTCCTGACACAACACAGCACACAAAACACCAGGTGAGCACTTTCAACATGAAGACAGCCACGACACAATTATTAAGACCTGAAAAAAAAAAACTTCATTTCATTGGAGACCTTTAAGCCAGTGTGCAGTGTTGCTGCAGGCACTTTTGTGTGTTGTCATGATAGAAACACAGCGCTCCGAAAAACAACACAGGAAACAGGAAAACCACACGTTAGCAGTCTGATGTCTCCATGGCAACAGGTCAGGATGTTATCAATGGGGGAAAGAGTGAAGATGGCAGGTAGCGGTTTGTTCAGCCAGTCTGATCATGAATTGGTTCTGCTTCCTCTGCAATCCAATGCCAGGATTGTTGTTTCAGTGCTTATTAAATGTCATGTAAAGATGTAGTCAACTGATTCGGAGAAAGTTCGCCAATCACATCTGACAGGGAAATTGCTCAGTATTTTCCATGCACACTACCTCAGTGGTAGTTTACGCCCTTTCTGTTAGAGATTCGTCAGCTTTTAACAGCCTATTTGTATCGTTTCCACTCTGAGGAGGCCCTTTGTGGCTGAAACTGACATTTTAACCAAAGTTTATGACAAAGTAAAGATTTAAACATGTCACCTCTAGTTGTTCTGCCCACAAGTGCCTGAAGAAGATTTTCATAGGTGTGGTCATCTTTTTTGTCTTTGGCTTTTTGAAATGTTTCCAAAATGGCACAACTTCAAATTGACCCTCAGTCATGCAGCTTGGAGCCACCAGCCTTCTCATTTAGCTTAACTTGTGTTTGATTCAGCCATTGCAACTTCAGATTTTGAACTGCTTTCTGTGCAAACAAGGCATTTCCTCTTGTTGGACGGTGCACTTTGATGTGGGAGCTACAGTTTACCATTAAAACCTGTTTACTAATTGTTTTCTGACTGCATTTTATTTATTTTATTTTATGTTATTAATCAGAATTATTAACGGCAGCTTCATGCCCAACACTTGTGTCTGGAATCCAGATGCTGATCTTCTCTCTTAAAAGTTTTGAAATAAAATACACAAGATATGAGGTCTCTTCACAACTTCCTGGCTTTGCCATGGAAGAAAACAACATTATTGTTTCATGTTACACTATATGCTCATCTGAGAAACTTTCAGTTCCCCTGGTTCATTGGATGGTTTTTCAGTTCTCAGGACATCGGCTTTATAATGATCAATAATTAAAGCGACAGTAAAAGAAAACTGTTTCCATGGTAACACAAAGTAATAGTGTTAAATCAATTGATTAGAGTGATGGGAGCATATGCACAGGTTAAATATTTGATTTTTTTTTGCAAAGCAAGCAGGGGTCCTTGTTTATTATATGGTTGATTCATAAAATCAGCTGGCATTGTGGATAAAGTAACGGCATCTGTAAAAAAAAATTGCCAAAATGACATTTATCAGAGCCAGACTGTCAAAACAGAAAGAATCGACAGACTTCCAGCTTTGGCTCAGTCCATGAACATATCATTTGTAGCTTGTAGTTCCAAATCTAAGCATAGCATTGTGATGTTTTAACAAAACCATTTTATTCTACAAGTCTCATTAAAAAAAACAAAAAACAAAAACATCTACTCTAACCAGATCCTGTGAAAACATGAAAATTTGGTGCTCCTTAGCCCAACCGTGAAGCCATTAGTGACACAGCTCCAACCAACAGTCGTGACAAATAGTCTGAGTTTTCAGATAAACTGCAGGCTGTGTTTGCACAAAACACAAAGTAAAAATATAAGCAGTAAAATATCCCCAGTATGTGGAAGTATTGGTAACATTGGTCAAATCATGTACATGTTGATTCCAGGTTTTCTCAGTTTTTATATTTCATATCAAATACATTAAACTTGAGGGTTTTTCTTTTCTTTTTTGAATGATTTATGGCATCATAACTGCATCATGCTGCGTAGAAGACATGTCTGATTTCTCTCTACTTCTAGCCATGGTTGTGTTGCTTCCATAGACATGGAGGACTTTAAATTGCAGTAAAAAAAATTAGTCCACAGCGAGTACACATGTAACAGGAGCTAGATAAATAAATAAATAAAGAAAGAAAGAAAGAAAGAAAGAAAGAAAGAAAGAAAGAAAGAAAGAAATGTCGAGAACCTGCTTGTGGTTCAGACATCAGGTGAAAAACATACCAATCAGAGATATTTAAATATAACACCAAATATTTTTCAACTACGAGATTTTGCATTAGCTCTTAGTGAACTCTTGTCAGTCTTTAGTAAAATAGTTTTGGTATTGGACCAATATTTTAAGGCTTACAGTGTATCAAATCTTTACACTTTCTGAACTTTATGGTGTCAACAACCTCAGATAAGCATGTCAATAAAACTGTCCCCTTGAAAAAAGAATGAAAGACAGACAGACAGACAGACAGACACAGTGTACCATGTTTTCATGATACTGCCAGCCTCAGTGAAAACAGTGACTGATGTGGAGGTGCTCACCCAGCTGTGGATCCATTGGTCAGAATGAAGCCAAACCGGTCTGTCTCCGGTTCCAGACTGACCTCTGACCCTGCATCTGAGCCAGAGCTGTCCTCCTCACTGAGGGTCCTCTGGGTTGGACTTGTCGGACTCAACATCTTGCTGAGAGAGATGAGGAGGCTCTCATCATCCAGTACGAATATATGAGGCCGATGTGGCTGTCTGTCAGAGATGTGTACAACATCAAATGTCAGAAACATTCAGCTACACCTGAACCCCATACAGTTGTTCTGCTGTCCCGCATTTTAAAAGAACACGTTTCAACACCTCTGGCTCAGCTTTTACCACTCGTGTGATGTCAGCTTCCTATAATTCAATCATAAACAAACCTGCAGTTGTTAAAGCTGTTAAAATAAGCCTTTAAAGGTGATTACCTTTTACAGTTCCGTCATATTTGCTCAGTCGGTTGGTGAAGTGTGAGATCTTCTAGCAATGGAAGAGGAAGACAAACTTCCTCCCTCTCTCTTGTTCATTTGCTCTCTCACTTGTTCACACCCTCTTTCTCACTCTGCCTTCATCTCTCATTGTTACAAATGCATGATATCATCACACTTAAATCAACTTCCCTCTGACCTGCTATGTGGACTTTTTTTTTTTTTGCAGTAAAACTCTTTTTTTTTTTTTTTTCGTCTTTTTTCTTTTATGGAAGTGATAGTTGATTGCTCAAATGTGTATGATTCATGAAACACGGGTAGGGAATATGTAATGTGTACTTTAATGCCCTTTAAAGTGCTTCCTCTTATCTGGAAAAAGTATTTATGCTGCTTTTGAATAGTGTAGGAAATGCTGCAATTCTACAAACCCAAACGTACTGCTCTGCCATTTCCTAGCTGATAACAAAAGCGGAATTCACGAGGTGCTCTTGAATGCAGCATAAATTCAACTGCGCAGTTCAGGGACCCTTCATCATCTAACACTTGTGGAAGCGGTGAGTCCGGTTAAATATTATTATAAAGACGAACGCATAACGGTTGAAGATTAATTTAGGCTTCATGAAAACGGACCACGTTGAGTTTACTTTTGCTGTTACTTATATTTCGCCAAAAATAATGCTAATTTAACTAGCTATTATGACTGTGAAGCCGGTTAGCGACGTATTAGCAAATCATGAGGAGTCACATTTGGGTAATACTCACATGTGTCGTCTGAATAAATTAAGAAGATAACTAAAGTTACGTTTTAAGAAAGATGCGGTGAGTTTAACATTTATGACGCGTTTATTTTATTGTTAAGGATGCGTGTGTTGTATGTAGGAGCCGGAGAATGCACCATCTGTCCTAAAACATTACTCAAGTACCCTCAAAATTGCGGATAAATCGCTCTCGTGACCAGTATTTTAACATATTAACGCCAAGACAGTCACGCGAGATACATTTTTTAGTACTTGATTCCACTTGGCAGGAAAAGTCCACAAATATTTGACGCGATAAGGACAGGTATTTCAGCTATTCAACTTTGCCATTTAAAGGGGGAAAAAAATCATGAGTGCAACTCCAGAAATACAACTAACGGTTATTTTTTTTCGATAAATTCCTGTTTTTCCCCGCTGTCCCGACGCCCCGTGAATGCAGCAAATCGCCAACGTAAAAGCTGGATTTGGGGCGACAGATTACGGGACGGTGGCGCTCAGCTGGCATCTTGTTTTCAGAGTACAGCTTTTGTAGGTTGCAACTGTGGAGGTTTCTTTCAGTCGAGCCCTCTGTGTGCGTTTCAATTCTTGTCTCGTGTATTTCAGCCATCCTCTTTGCCCAGATGTCTGCTGCTCTGAGTCTTCGTCTTCTCCACTGCTACTCAAAGCAAGGTACTGAAGCAGGTCTCAAACACAGTAACAGCCACAATGAACAGGAATGTATTTGTGTGTGTTTATATCTATGACAAATAGTCAACCACAGAGTTAATTCACTCCCAAATCAGTCATGGCTTTAAAGCACAATGATCAGATAATGTGGCCAGCACACAGACACTTTCACTGCTGCCTTAAAATGCTGCTTCAATCAAATGACAAGATGCCACAGATGACAAGAGGAAAAAAAGAGAACTGGATGCTGGCATGTAAGTTAGGGTTATAGTTAGACACTTGAATGTCCACAGCTCCACTATATGTCCTCTAAGAAATTGCTTCAATCAGCACCATGTGACAAACAATCTGCCACATGATGCTCTGGATGAATGTCTCCAAAAACCTCATCCTGTCTCCCAAAAATGTCCACAAACTTAACAGTCTTTCAAGAGGGCAAGAGGGAAACATTTTTCGCATACCAGCATTTTTCGCAAACAGCCTCATTTATTCTATACATCACAGATGTGTCACTCATTACTGTCTTGTTATTCTGCTAAATATGTTTTCCAACATTGTACGTACTTGGTTGTTTCACGGTGTCCATTCTGTTACAGAGATGTTGCGTGTTGAAACCACACTTGCTTAATCCCTTGTGTTCAAAGAATAACTAGAATTCAGTAAAATATTCCGTGCTGCGGTTATGTTTTTGTTCAGTGTATATGCACAAAATGAGGCCTGTTCACGTCACTTTTTGTATCACCTCTCCAGGCACATTTGGATGTGGCCCTGGTGTCATGCGCTCATTCAGTGTCACTGTGCCGAGAGAGGGCTACAGTAAGTACTGCTGTACACCAAAGCTTCCTCTATTATGGCACTTTCAGTGGAGTAAGCACATGCGATAGATTCTTATCTAACCACCCAACCCTCTCTCCCTTTATTCTGCTGGTAGAGTATGTAAATGCTCAGGAGTTGCCCACAGACTTGAAATCCATCACTGACCGGGCTGCCACAACCCTCCTATGGACTGAGCTCTTCAGAGGTAACATATAAAGTTGTTTCTGTGCAGTATGAGTTAAAACATAAGCCTGTTGGTGTTCTATATAATTTTTTATTATGAGCAAATCTCACAAGAAAGACCCACCATTAATCTAAATGACTAACGTTTCCTGTGTAGCCAAGGCCTGATAAAGCCCATTCCTCCTGTGTCACAAATCTACAATAACTATTTAACACAAATAGCTGAGTCACGTCATTGCACTGGGTGACATGATCCTTTATTACAATGAACACAGTCACCATAGTCTGAGTCATACTCCAGCTGTTTGCAGTGAAAAGTCACCAGCATACCGAACACATACTCATTTGCAGTTGATTTTACTTTATTCAACTTTATTGGAGGATGGACATGAATTCACATAAAGTACAGAATATCAATAGCTGATACAGTCTGAGACTTATAGTGTTCACATTACAGTCTTTGATGTAAAGAGACAGGATGCAGGAATCCATGTGACCATTTGACAGCACATTACCTCCAAGCCAGTTGCTCCTCAATTTAAAGAAATACAAATAAAATAGAAAAGACCACATGAAATGTATGATTTGCTCAGTTTACAAGTTCCTAATAATTACGTAAGTACTACTTATTCCAGTTTGCTAAAGGCAAGGTCAATTCCCAGCAGTTTTACGATATTATACTGCTTTTAAAAAAAATAAACTATATATTCATGACCTATTTTCAAAGATTCATGGACTGGTGCATGAGGCTGGGTTGAAAAATATTGATTGATGTTCGTACATATTGTTTGTTTTGTTCTTTTTGTGATATTTCTTCACAGTAAATGAAAAATTTATTCTACCACCACCGTTCACTATGACCAGCAGTCATCACTCTCTTTGATTCTTTCCTTCTTGCAGGTTTGGCGATGACGATGAGTTATCTGTTCCGCGAACCAGCCACCATCAACTATCCGTTTGAGAAGGGGCCTCTGTCGCCTCGTTTCCGTGGAGAGCACGCCCTCCGCCGCTACCCCAACGGAGAGGAGCGCTGCATCGCCTGTAAGCTGTGTGAGGCCATCTGCCCAGCTCAGGTAAACACAAACACACGCTTAACTCCTGCTGTAAAGACGTTTTCACTGATAGAGCTGTATTGTCTGACAAGATGGCTTAAACAATGTATAGAACGCTTATTACTGCTGGGTTCTATTTTTCAGAATAAAGCAAAGACTTTCTCTGTGTTTATTTTAGACAGCAATGAAAAGGGGGGAAATACAGTACAAATAAAAACATGTCTTCCTCAAGTTTATTGCACTTTTTTTCTCAGCAGTAGACACAACGCATGTGGCATGCTTCAAGTCAGCAGGGCACTAATTTCAAGGAGTGTCCATCAGTGTCCTCTTTTTAAAATATTTGTTGTTGTTTTTTAGTTTAATATTGGTTACAAAACAAACAACAGTAAGCATCTGTCACATATATTTTTCTGTTGTTTATACTGCATCCCCTGTGTCTCATTTCTTATGTCTGTCGTATATGTACAAACCACATGCTGTGCTTTTTCTGATGCAGGCTTGGATTTTATATTAAGCAACATAGACTCAGATTTGGTTGTCCAGACCAGATAAAATACATTTTATTTTGTCTAAATCAAACTGATTTTATCTAGTCTGGAGAATTCCTGCAGCGAATGTCCTGCTTGTCTCTCACATACACACACCACAAAATCCATTTTTATGCACAACGGTCAAGAAAAATAACTTAAAATTAAATGGAAAAACAAATGCTGCTAATACTTGAAGGCTACCTACTATGACCCTAAATTCCTATCTGAACTTCTGGTTTTATTTCTTCCCTTTCCTGCCTTTGTTGGACTCAGGCCATCACCATTGAGGCGGAGACTCGAGCTGATGGCAGCAGGAGAACAACACGCTACGACATCGACATGACCAAGTGCATCTACTGTGGTTTCTGCCAGGAAGCTTGTCCTGTTGATGCCATTGTTGAGGTAAGAAAAAAAGCTTCAAACAAGGTGCTGGTAGGATCATTTAAGAGCATCTTTTCCACTTTTTACCCACCAAAGCAACGTACCATTTAAAACATGTTTACCTTTAGATATGATGGTACAACCAAACCCTGTTGGTCTGAAACATACTTAAGCCTGAGCTAAAATGGGAACTTGAATTCAGTGAGATGCAAGATTTATTTATTGTACCATTGCTATATATTGATTCATGCATTTTTGATTATTCTAGTCTAACACTGCTTGGGTTCTTTTGAGAAACCCCTCGTCATGATTGTTTTCCATTTGTCACAAGAACTAAAGGCGTATCAGATGCACAGTTAAATTTAGATTGTAAAAATATAGGTTGATCGTGCAGACTGTTCACCTAAAAGTCATGTCTTGCCTTCAGAAAATATATGTTTAATGCTATCAAACAAGGCATCATACACTCAACCCACCATCAAAACAATGTGTTTACATTTAGACCTGCTGACATTTAATATCTTCTCGCTCCTTCAATCCCTCCCACAGGGTCCAAACTTTGAGTTCTCCACAGAGACCCATGAGGAGCTGCTGTACAACAAGGAAAAGCTGCTCAACAACGGAGACCGATGGGAGGCTGAGATAGCGGCCAACATACAGGCAGACTACCTGTACAGATAGACTGACTGTTGTGTCTGTGCACTCCCTGTGAGGATATGTCACATGTTGAATCTTATCCTCCCTATATGCAATAAAGAGATTACTTATAGCTTTACAAATATTTCAGTGAGTTATAAATGAGCAATGAAGCCTTGCAGCCTCAAAAACGCACAAATTATACTGTCTTGTGTTACAAAGATGGTCGATATTGCACTTTTTGGTGTTGACTTTATAATCTGTAATCCCTGCAGCCCAATGTGCAGCCTGCTAGACTATTTCTGTAGCACCTTAAAGCACGTTTTACCTAATTTACCAGCTAGAACATTTGTGAAACAGAATATTAAAGTCATGTTTATTCTGAGATGATTTAAGATACTGAAATAAATCATATTTCCAGACTGTTTATGTGTCTCTGAGTCTAGCTTTAAAGTAGAAAGATTTGCTGCCTTTTTACTGTTTAATATCACAGTAAGTATCCCCAGCTTGATGGTCTGTAGGAAAAAAACAAGACTTTAATTCAATTTAATTGCTTATCTCTGTCTCTTAGAGTGGTGAAGCGGAGTAAATGTACTGTACTTAAGTACAGATTTGACATACTTAGTTATTTCTATGTATTGTTACTTCTACTTATGCTTATTTTGGGGACAAACATTGTACTTCGTATTCTGCTTCATTTATTTTAAATGTTTTTCGTAATTAGTTAATTTGCAGATTTAGATTAATAATATAATTAACATATACTTTCGAATGAAAATCAACTCATGAATCATGCTACATTATTCTAGATTAAACTACCCACCAGTGTATAAGGCAAATAAAATTAGCTTCAGCTTCAACATTCAAGTGATATACAATTTAATGAATAATTATAACCCCAATATATATATATAATATGTGTGTGTGTGTGTGTGTTTTAATTTAGGTACTTGAAGAATATTTTGACAATATACTTTTGTAAAATCGTAGTAGTAGTAGTAGTAGTAGTAGTCGAAGTAGTAGTAGTAGTAGTAGTATAGTATTACTTTTGTAATACTATATCATACTTTTGTTTATCCGAATCAATTTTATTACCAGATTACGTTTTCACATACAAGGTATCTGACTCAGTGTTTTAGCACATGATCGTGAACACTGACAACTAGAACATTTAAAGGATGAGAAATTTTAAAAATAAAAAGTGTTGCAAGTTAAATAAACTACAGTGTAAGTGTTACAAGACAAAAACCAAGTGTAACAAATCTATTATTTTAATAGGACTGAAAATACGTCGTGTTATTTAAGTGAGGCAGCTGTACATATATAATTTTTATTTTTTTTTACACTGTAAAAGTATTTCTCTCTCTCTCTTTTTTTTTTTAACAAAAAGAACCCTTTTTTCTTTTTTTTTCTCCCGCCACAGGTCTGCTGTGCTGATTAGATAAAAACAACGGTTTGGGATACTGAGCACTTGTGACAATCATTTTCTACTACTATACAATCAGGAAAATGTAATTGTATTAATCAGTAATATAAATCATGTTTATAATGTGCCAGTTAACGTCACAAGTCAGTTAATTAGGCTGCAGACTTCAAACGTTTTTAAAAAAAAATCTGTATAAAACATGCAATCTACAGTTTGGATGATACCTCTAGTACAGGGTAAACCACGGCCGATTTCGCCACATTTTTTTATGGATGCGTCTTTTTTTTAGATTAACAGAGTATATTTATGTGGAGGCTGAATGCTGAATCATGGTCTCTGAGCACCGAGGTTCATGCTCTGAAGGCAGATGCGTTTTTGCCGCTGCGGTGATCACATGATAAGGGCGGAAACTGACTCATAGTCCACGCTGAATCTCCCGCGAACGCAGCCATTTACTCTTTTCTCTCTTCGCAGTGACACCGGTGAGTCCCTATATTTCTTTCTCACTGCGGGCCTGCTAAATTTCAAGTTTGGACTTCCTGGGAAAGTCTGTTAAAACAACCGGCAACTTAAATGTACGCCTCGGATTTGCGTGGTCCCTTATGTGTAGCCATGTGAGGGACGAGCAACTAGGTTAGGCCATTGATTTTCGTGTGCTAACGTAGCCGTTAGCTCGCTGGGAAGAATGGCTTCCATGCTGTTGCGAGCTAACAGGTTAGCATCGCCGCTCTCCCTCATTTCACTGCTTTGTTCTTCAGAGCCGCTCGTGTTTCTGTAATTACGTGTGTCCACTAATATAGCGAAAACTAATCTTGAATGCAAAATGTTGGCTTCGTGTGTGGGGTTTGGTTTTTGGTGAAGTTAGCCATCAACTGCAACGTGGAACATATTAGACGGTCTTCCAGTCCGATTGTTCCAGTCGAACAAGAAAAAGTGCGGTCGCGCGTCGTATGGCGCACTCAGACTAACGGCAGTAGCTTGTTAGCTAGCCAGCTAGCAGCTGCTGGTGTGGAATTGCGAGGCTCTGATGCGGGCTCGTTAAAATTAAATGTGCGACGTTTTGTTATTTTTGCTTGACACCGTGTGATTTGAACATATTCAGACATTACGACAACGGTGAACGTTACACGTCGGAACGTTAGCTCGGATGGAACATGCTAGAAGTCGTTATCGGTAGCTAACAGACCATTTAGCCGTAAAGTAAACCGCTCTAAGCGTCAAAACAAATTGTGGCCGGTTATCCATATTTATTCTTTTCAAAACGTCAGATCAGGTATTTGCCAACAGCGCTAGTTTACTGACGACTACTTGACTCGGTGGACAGGAGGACGACTGAAAACGTGCTAACTAACCATCCCGCCTTGTTGTGTTTAACTCAGATAAGTCGCAACCACGGCGGACTCAATGGCACAGTGTGTTCCGGTGGCGGTGTTTAAGGTAAGTGCTCACTCTGTAGCATCACTTTCGTGTTAATTGACTGCATTTTAAGAGAAAATAATGGCCCTTGTGGTAGTTGCTGTGCTAACTGTGCTATCGGTCGGTGTGGTGAACCAGTATTAACCAGTCTGAACTAACTGTGGTCTCCTGCTTACAGCTGGTGTTAGTAGGAGATGGAGGCACCGGAAAAACGACTTTCGTCAAGCGGCACATCACGGGAGAGTTTGAGAAGAAATATGTGGGTCAGTACTCATCCAAGAAGAAGTGAATGACACCCAAGTATTTTACAGATAATTAGCTGAAGAGCTGTAACTTATCTCAGCTGTGATGCAAAGTCATTGGCAGTAGATGTTGGATCAGTATGGAGGGCCAGATGAAGTACTTAGTGGGCCCTGACCCAAATCGGGAGCAGTCGGCCTTTGCTGAATGCTAAAGTAGTTTTGGGGAAATTTAGACTACATATTTACTTGTCAAGTGTTAAATATCCCACTTATCCTTTCATCTTGGTCCACATCAGTATGAAAACAGTCTCAGCGATGAATGGATCACCGTTTCCACCATTGTTGTTCTCATACATCTTGTCTTTGTAATTTCAGCCACTCTCGGAGTAGAGGTGCACCCACTGATGTTCCACACCAACAGAGGAGCCATCAAGTATAATGTGTGGGACACAGCTGGTCAGGAGAAGTTTGGAGGCCTGAGAGATGGCTACTACATTCAAGGTACTCATCACATCCTTGGCATGCTACTTTAGGTATCAGAGCCTTCCCGGCCGGTATACATTTAAATCCATCCCTTCTCTCCTACACTGAATAGTCATGTGTTAAAACTTTCCTCCTCCCTCAACAGCTCAGTGTGCTATCATCATGTTTGACGTCACCTCTCGAGTCACCTATAAGAACGTGCCCAACTGGCATCGTGATCTGGTCCGTGTGTGTGAGAACATTCCCATCGTCCTCTGCGGCAACAAGGTGGACATCAAAGACAGGAAAGTCAAAGCCAAGAGCATTGTGTTTCACCGTAAGAAGAACCTGCAGGTAATAAGTGCTCACAAACGTCAGCATGTGTTCCTTATCATGAACGCATGTCACTTGTCAATTGTAGGACGTGCTGGTTAGGAGTGAACTGTAGTTTTTAACTATTGTGAACTGCTCTGTCCCCAGTACTACGACATTTCTGCCAAGAGTAACTACAACTTTGAGAAGCCTTTCCTGTGGTTAGCAAGGAAGTTGATTGGTGATCCCAACCTGGAGTTTGTGGCAATGCCTGCCCTCGCTCCCCCAGAGGTCCAGATGGACCCCTCTCTTGCCGCTAAGTATGAGGAAGAGCTTCAAGTAAGTATAACCGGACAAACTCAAATCTGGCATCTTCTTTGACTGAACTAAGTGTACATAGATAAAGGTCTGTGTTAACACCAGTTTACATTGGGGGAATCTAAAAATTATATTTGCCTTCAACTCTCCAGGTTGCATCACAAACAGCACTCCCAGATGAAGAAGATGACCTCTAACATGTTCCCTGGATTTCCCCTCTCACCCCAACTGTGGACAGGAAGTTATTGGAGTTTTGCCCCCTTTACTGTAAAATCCCTTTTCAGATTTTTTTATTTTTGAATTTTTTTGTTTGTTTTAAAACTAAGAAAAAAACTTGGTGGAAAAGTTGTGGTTCTAATTTCACTGTATAAGACACACCCACCCTAGTGTTGTCGTCGGCATGGCAACGTGCTACTCTTCATCGTCGAGCACCCTCCACTGCACTTACCCAGCTCACATAATGCTGTTGTATGGTGTACTGGAAACACTAAGGGGAGTAAACTTTGAATAAAAACATTCTCAATATACCATGTCTGTGTTTTGCTGTAATTTGTCTTAATGGCAGCATCCTTACAGTCACAGGGATGCTTTTGTAGCTGAAAATAGTTCCAATATGCCTCTTCATGTAGGGAATTTTCACTAGTCATAGTAGAAAAAACACAATTGTAGACAGCATAATTATGTTCAACTACCTCAGTAGGTATAGCGATGTGATAGTGGGTGACATGCACAATCCAGGGCCCCGAAATTGAAGAGGCTACATAGAATTCATAGATTGTGTTTTATTTTTTCACACATGTACTTTTCCTCAAGCCTGTCATTCAGTAGTCCTTGATGTGCAAAATTGCATCCAATGAGTCCAGTACAATTAGATAAAGTGACACTGAAGTGTAAAGAAAGGGGAAAAAATATTGTAATGGCGACTCAACACAAACCGATTCTAGCCTCCTCCATTGTGTTGTTGCCACGTCTAATATTTAGAAACCTGTGCAAATTGGAGCTGGATTTTTTTCCCCCTCTGATTTTGGTTAACACTACTACAGAAAATGATTGTATTATGCATCCATTGTGTTCAGAAATGTTAAAGCAGAAACGATATCCTTTTATTTTGCCTCTAAGATTAACAACTTGGCAAAGCAGGTGACTTCTGAGGCGTTATTTTTACATTTAAAAACCCCTTTCAGACTTTCAAAGATGCAAATACTCAACTTTGAGGAGAGTGACAGACATGGCTTTTCCATAAAGCTCAATGACCTGGCTAAAACTACAACTATGCCTCCTCTTCAGTAAACAATGTATGAACAGACGACAAATTACAAAAGTTGATTGCATACAACTTGTCACTTTCATTGCTAAAAGGCTGTTCTGAGTGTTTGCATCATGCAGACTTCAAGTTTCCACATCACGCTTGTGTAAGCTGCCTGCTGGAGGAGACTTGGCTTCCACACAAGCTCATGTTCATGCTTGCAGGTAGGTGTCTTTAAAACACACTTTAGGCCAGCTCAGAGAAAGTGCAACTGACTTCTACTGTGAGTCATTGAAGATGAAATATACAAGAGGGAGAAAAAACCAGTTTGAGTCAAAACGGACTAAAGAAATACTAAATAATAAATCCAATTACTGTTACCATAAAGTACTAGACAGAACACGTGGGAACTGGGAGTATTACTCAGATATAGCAGTGTCTGATGTTCTTCTGTTTGAAATACAGCTGCTGTGTGACACTGTTCTACATGGAAACCTAAGTGAGACATGGTGCTGTGATAAGACTAGGCTTTAACGGGCATTTCCATGAATAGTCGACGCTTTTCTTATAACCTGATTCTGACTCCCTGCTCGCCACCAGGTGTCGCTCCTGTCCTATAATTCGGAGCGCCGTGCACGCGCCACTCTGCATTACGTAATAGTTTTGCTCTGCACATTCATTGTGACGTCGGCCTGCAGCCGGTTACTACGCGGATCTGAGCGCTCCATCATTCATCCTCCATATTGCGCCACACATTCACAATCATCTCATTTTCAAACATCTAGACCTGCAGCTTTGAAACAGTCAAACACAACCACCCTATAATTATACAAAGGGACCACAAAAAAGGAAAGGGACGTCAAGATCTAGTAACATGAAGAAAAAAAACATTAAAAAAAAAAAAAATCTGCTTTACTGAGCATATAAAATGATTACAGTTTACATCAAGTGAGGTTGAGTGTGTTTTAATAAATATCTGTGACTGAAACCCAGCAATAAGCTAGCCATTCATTCATTTATTAAGGCTGTTTAAATCCACCACCCTGCAGGTCATATGAGGTAAAAAATCAGCATCAATGTTGCACCACAGTATGAAGATATTATAACAGAACACAACAATACATGGTTTCTATACAAACATGTACAAAATGCACAACTTTATGAAAACAGGAGGTTTCTCTCCCCTGACTGGTTTTACAGCAATAACACCATTTTATTTAATGTACATATAGAAATTAGTGATGCACGATATTAAAATTTCTGGCCGATACGATATCCGATATAAAAATTTCTGATATCGCTAATAACCGATATTACGGATGTCGATATTCAATTTTTGTTTACACTGTCATATGAGTATAAGTAAGCACTGTGAGAATGTGAAAACTATTCAAAAGAAGCCCATTCCAAATAAAACACATAGTCTTCTTTATTAACAAAAGTAAAACATATTTAAACATATTTTAACATATTTTATGTTCAAGTCCAGGACCATTTAAGTAAACACATCTGTAAAATAGCAGCAATATCAAATGTGGAGACGAAGGCGGTAATGTTAGACAATCATTGGTTTTTCACATCGACTAATGTGACAATCAATACACCTTGCTTTTGCATATAGGAAAGTGTATACAACAAATAAAGCTCTATTGACTAAGTAAGCATAACTCACAAAGTGTATGATGACTGTCTATTAAAAAACAAATCAACATGGCTCAGAGAAGTTTTATTTTGAATTTTTAATGTTTCACTACTTTCTGGGATAAAGATGAATATTTTCAACATACATAAATAGAAATGTTGGTCATTCTGGTTAACCTACAGACACTGAGACAACAGTGGGGAGAAATCGCTTCATCATCTGCTGTTTCCAAGATCAAGAAGGAATTCTCAATCTTGATCCCAAATTGCTCTCAGACATGGATAAAATCCTTATCTGTTGAAAGAGATGTTGTGATATGACTGAAGCTTCTCACTAAGTGGACTTTGAGATGACTTGTTTTGTCAACTTGCTTTACTTGTGTATTTGTATACTTAATTTTATATTGTCTTTATGTAGTTTGGTTTAATTTGCACTTTATGAGGAACTTAAATAAATTGGCTCCGGTTCAATAAAGCTAAACAGTTAAAGAAGTCATAAAGGGAAGACAATGGATGTAATAAAAACATAACATAATCTCCTCTGGCAAGTTAATATTCAATGTCAAGTATCAAATTAATGGAGAAGAGCTGTGAATTCTTTGTTTTGAGCTCTGAAGTAGTGAATTATGTAAGTTAGTTTGAAGCATTTCCTCTGACATGCTGGTTACCTGCTGGTTTCCTTATTTAGGCTTATGATCTTGGGTGTTGCCATACTAATGTGCTGTGGCATGTCTGTGCCTCATATAGATACCATGATGATGTTGGCAGGACAATTTGACCGACAGGTTTTCATGACATGTTTATACCAAAGACATGTGCCACAAAATGAGCTCCAAAAGACTGAAACATGCTCCTGCTTATAGGCAAACCTGTGGGCATATATTATAGATATAGACATTGGGTGCTTCTTTATTAACTGTATGCTTTAAAACATCCCACTTATGTATTTAAAAATGTTAGTAGTGTTTGTGTTTTGGCTCTAGGAATGGTGGTGTTGCTCTTTCAATGCACTGCTTTGATCCAGTAGATTGTAGTCTCAGTAGTAGACTGAGATGATATCGTTAATCCAGAGACAGAATCCTACTGATTTTCATGACTTTTGCTCCAGTGTAGCTTCAAGTTTGACATTTTAGGCTTTTAGTCAAATGTTTTGACAACTTTTGGATGTTTTACTTAGAGATTTAGTACATGTATCCATGGTGCCAAGAGACTAAATCCTCATGGCTTTGGTGATCTCTTGACATTTATTTTAGCTGGCGGCACCAGCAGGTCAAAATTTTCACTTATCCTAAAATATCTCCACATCTACTTAATGGATTGCCTTAAAATGACTTTAGTGACTTTTCTTTTATTGCCACTATAAGGTTGACGTTTGTGATTCTGAGAAAAAAAAAACCATTTCAACAACTATTTGAAATGCTGCTGGGGCATTAGTTTCCAGCACTCATGTTCCCCTCAGGATGAACTCCAATCACTTGATCCTTTGACGTGACTGGTGTCACTGGGTCAAAATAACAACATTTTAATTTGTCCAGTGCTTTGGTTTGGGTTTGATTTATGACCAAAGCATGTCAGCATTGTTATTGTGAACATGTTAACCTGCTGAATTTGCCTGCATTTTCTTCTCTGTTTCAAAGCTTTACTGGAGTTGAATCAACCAACAAGGCTGCTTGGTGTTTATTTCCACACAATGCTGTTAAAATATGGAAGATCTGTGTACAAGTTGTTCAAGGAGCCTCTACGAACTATAGTTACCTATAACACACTCTATAGACTCCTATACGCATCTCCCATGCAGTGTTTGGTGTCTTTGCAGAAGCAGAATTTCTGCGTCTGCCCTGCTTAACCAGACACCATAACATCATATGTGTACAGTGCAGCAAATAAACACTTACCTTGACCTATATTTAGAAAATATAATACAAGACAGAAAATTCTTTTGTGTGCAGAAGAACTGCCAAAATACCACGGTCTCTGTAAAAGGAGATTTATGAGCTTTTGTTTGTCATATGCTCATACAGTATGTGTCTATTCCACAAGGCCGCGCAAGAACAAAAAGACATTATAAAAAACATTCTAAAATAACAGAAAATTAAAAAAAAAAAAAAAAAGCCATAACGACATAAATGATGGAAGTAGAGATTGTGAAAGTAAAGTACAGTATACATTATACAAGAGCTGTAGTTGTGTGTTGTGTATGTGTCTGTGTGTTGTTATGAATGGGAGCGTGGGTGGGCAATCGTCTATACATATTTACATTGACTAGATGCTTATTACATAAGGACAAAGCATATTGAATATATATCAAATTATTTCATATTCATTCTTTTTCTTCTTTTTTTCTCTCTCTCTGAAAAGCCATGCTCTTTTTTTTTTCTTTTATTCAGCATGATGGGAGGCTCCAGATGTTGGTATTCCGACAACACCTGAATGCATCATCCGTGCAGGTGGCTCAGGGCGTGGCTTCATCCCGGCTGACAGAGACCGGCCTGCGCATGCGTGAGCCAGAAAAGTGCGTTTTAGTATGATTACTGGTGGCCAGCGGAGAGACAGATTATACGGCTCTACACAACTGTTGTTTTAATCCCCTGGGCGAGGAGATTTAGCAGGAAAAAACACTGGCTTTAAACCCAGCAGCCATATTGTATGGAAAAACGACGGAAAGACTCCAGTTTTCAGAAAAAGTCGACTTCTCAGACACCTCTGTCAGGACTTTTGGGGAGTTTAATTTTCTCTCTTACTGGCGGTGGGTTGCTGCTGCACAGCTAGCTCGCCAGCTGGCTGGGAGAAAAAGAGATTGGGACTAGTTTTTCCAGCCATTTCACACAATATTGTGGTTATTTCTTTGGCTTAGAAGTGTGAAACTGAACGGCTGAAAAAATGAAGGACCGATTGGAGCAACTTAAAGCGGTAAGTAGGGTGCAGGAAATGCTGAGTGTCTCTTTTTCCTCTTCAGTGTTGTCTCTGTGTGTGTGTGTGTGCACTTTAAGAGACATTTAAATAACTTTAATTTAATAGGAATATTTGTATTGCTATTTCCACTTTCACTCAAGTGCTGACCATAAATAAATGACATAACAGTGTATTACTTTGAACCAATATTGTACTCTGTGATGACATAACTCATCGGATGGATATAGTAACACTGCAGCTGGGATTGTGATTTGAAATGGGGGCTGTTGTGTATAAGTGATTCCTAATTCATTTTTATACAGCTATGTTGTATCTTGTGTCTGATAAATACTGAGATATAATGTGAACTGTTAAATAATTATTTGCTGAATTGTCCTATCCATATAGTTGGTGCTCTAAATGTTGTATATGATGTGGACAAATTCAGTTTAATTCACTCAGCAATTGCTTTGGGGAGTCCCAGCTGAAAATGACAACTGGTTAATCATTCTGTTTTCACTTTTATTGATTAGCTGATGCCCCTTGAGGCTGAAGTTGTTCAATCGACAGAAAATTAATCTGGTGATCGATCAGTTACTTAAGATGCTGACAAGATAGTGTTAACGTTCTCTGGTGTGTTAAGAACTTACATCTACTTTCTCTATTTATGTTTAATTTCACTGTTGAAATAAAAATATTTAGTCTTTCACAGGAAGAAGAAAAGCAGGTTGAAGATGTCACCTTGGATTTAGGGATATTTGAAATTTTACAGGCGATGAATTACAATTTAAAAAAAAAAAAGGACTAATCATGAATGAAAATATATGTAATTTGGCCATGCTAGTTGCCATTACTGTTAAAAACATTAAAATATAGTACATATAATGTAGATTCTGTCAAATGGACACATGATGTTCAGCTAAGGTGGACTCAACCCAAATCTTATACCTCTTGTATTTAGCCATCACAGGGGATTACTGAGTGGAATTAGTAGCAGCGCAAACACCCACTTTATTCAAATTTCCTCAGTTCAGAATCGAGTAAACGACAGTAAGTACGCTGGCGGTCCTCGGGGGATGACGCCTTGATCCTCTTGTAACCCAAGATGGGATGTGTTGCTATAGCTACCTGAAACTGCTGGACAAATATTTGCAGTGTTTGAAATTGCTGAACTACGGTATCTTCCCCCCCTCCAGGCGTCTGCATCTCACACAGCTGACTTCATTTCAGTGAAAGGAAGTACACATTGCAAGGGAAGTAGGCCAGTCATTTGTTGGGAAGCTGACACTACACACTGTATGTTGTACTTTATATCGCTGTAACGATGTGTAACTGTTCTTTAGCAATGCTCGCCTACATTCTAACTACTTTCCCCGCCGTTCCTTTATCTTCCTGCCTTATCCACACTCACCTTCTGCCTTTATTTTCCTCCTTGAGTTTCCTTTTTAATGTTTAACTTGCTGGCAGTAACCTAGGCTGTGTATGTGTCTGTGTAGGCATATGTTCAGTTTGCTCATGCCACCAGCGCATGGTCATGTCACCTGATACGCTGTAGACTGGGGGAGTTTTGAAAAATATCAAGAGCACAAGTTGACAACCTTGCTTTTGAAATTAATGTCAACTCACTTCTGAGCCTTGTTATTGGAGGTTGATGTTAACTTAAGAAAGTGTTCTGTTGTTTGCCTCTTTTGTTCCAATTCCCACAGAGTATTTTCAGATGTACTTTCAGCCACAGCCGCATCCCTTTCAGTTCTGTGTGCTTAGTGTTTCCCATCCACGTAGTAAAGACCGGGTGGGTTACTGCTCTTGCTCTGCTTCCCCACCTGGCTCAGATGTCAGCGCAATGAATGGCAAAATTGTAACAGCACTAGCATGGTTTCCTCTGTGGCATATGGAGTTTTTAAATCCCTTGTCCGATTTCAGCTTTGCACTAACACAAGTTCTGATGGTGTATATTGGCTTCTGTCACCGCGCTGGTGTAAATCTGACCCTGCGTCCCCATCCTGCTGCTGTAATAGCTTGCAGCTCATTTTCTAAAGCATCCCGTGGGAGATTTTCGTGTTTAGGACTGCAACTAACAATTAATTCTATTGTTGATTCATTCTTTGGTCTGTCAAAAGTAAAAAAAAAACCCAAACTGTGTAGCATTCAGGATCACAGTGGTCAAAGATAATGTGTTCAGATGGTTTGTTTTGCCCAACACAGCCGTCCAAAGATGTTCAGTTACTGGTATTACAAAGAAGCAACAAATCATTATAAATGAGTGGCTGAAACCCTGGGAAGTTTTCATTTTTGCTTGAAGAGAAACTATTAATTGTTTATCAAGGCAACTGCTGTGTACGTACTTTGATTGGCTAGTTGATTAATCTACTTGTGTGCACGTTATGGCGTCTTTGTCGTCTCAATTTAGTCTTTGTCAGCCCTCCTCTCTCTCAGCTGTCCTTCATTGTGTCAGAGTGTGTTAGGTTTCTTCATTTATGATACTGAGAGACAAAGTCTAAAAGTTTATTACCTCCTAGTTTCTTAAAGATGATGGCGTCATGAGAACAATAAATGAGAGAGCGGGTTTAATATGAGCCACGATAGCAGCTGAACTAACTGCATTGTGTACACATGGTTTTGTATGAGATGATGAGTCACACAGGTTGCTTTTTGTGGCTCATTCTGTGTGGTTGAACGTGTAAACCGATATGTTTATTTGATTTTTTTTCAGAGTCATTCCTGATAGGATTATTAGTGATGAATTCTCGTGACTTGACGTGTAACCAATCAGATAGTGAGATGTTGTTGGAGACCTCAGAGTGGTGACTAAAGACAGAGAGAGTCAAAGTAGCACATTTTAAAGATTTAGTTTATTAGGAATCAGTTTTTAAAAAACATGATACCAATCATTGGAAAAACGATAAATATCTGATCCAAGCTGATAATTGGTTGACCCATAATGGTCTGTATAAATACTCCGTATGCACTTTTCTAGTAAATAGCATAGATGACATGTGTGTTTCCCTTGGAGCTTTATTTTTATTTGATCTTTTTTAACTTTTTACTGTTACACACCTTTGATCGAATGTTCCAGTAAGATCAGAATAACTTACAATTCAGGCTCCAATGTTAACAGAGCTTGCCAGCTTGATGACTAGTTTTGTGGATCACAGTGTTTTCTTCAGAGTAAAACCTCTGTGCAGTCATTGCCTTAGTGAGGTGAATTACGCAACACGACATATGGTGCTTTGTATGCAGAATAAGCATAATTAAGTGTTTTGCATAAAAGGAACAAGCCAGCGTCCGAACTAACATGCGCATCATTCATGTGCGGCGTGTGTGCTGTTTTCTAATCTTGATGTCCAGTGTGTGTTTAAGATTTTGATGATTGCACAATCTTCAGTATGAGATTATAGCATTTATGTTGTTTGTGGTTTAACAGGAGAGAGAATTTATTTGCTGCTGCATGGTTCATTCTGTCAGGCAGCACTTTGGCTCACAGAACCATTAAACCCACAATGTGTGTTTTCTGTTTTAAAAAAAAAATACCAATGAAGAAAGAAGACAGTGGGTAATGTTAGTCTTGTTCTGCTCTACACACGTCTCTAAAATGTTGAGATATCTCACACTGCTCTTTCAAAACCACAACCAATTATGAAGCATTGCGCAACTTCCAGCCTTCATGACATGGCCTGAAACATTATGAGGTTATCGTTTTACGAATAAACAGTTTGATCCAAGAAGTCTTCTGACAGTAATAGATGTGCTCAAGTTGAATCATGAGATGAGCAAGTGGATTTAACGAGGAATGTTGTAAAAGTTTTCTTGATGACTTGGATAAAGTCAGTGTCTCTGACCGTTCCTGTCAGCATCAAGCTGTTTTTACACAGAAGTGAGCGCCTGTGTGTGTGGCCTTTGGCTGTTTGGTTTGTTGCACACATCAGCCCCTTTCCTCTTGTTCTTGCTGAATGAGAGACACTGGAAGGAAGTGTTCGCTTGTGCTTATCTCACTACTGCAGAAATGCTGCGTGAGAGAGCATAAAGTGTGAGCGTTTGATGAATAACCCTCCAAGAGATTCAAAAACAAGCATTGTGTCAGCGTGTGTCCAGGTACTCTGTGTTCACAAATGTTGTTAGTTCCAGCAGCCTGAACCAAATAGTCCAGGCTACATTTGCAATTCAAATTTTAGACAAGGGTAGAAGGTGAAAGAGAATTTAAAACTCAGCATTTAGATGAATGCAGTAAATGTTAGTGCCCAGTGGGGCGTTTTAATTATTCATGAATACGCTGATTGTTTTCTTAGTTAATCATTTTGTCTTTTAAAATGTGAAACTATCAAAAAACTATGTGTGAACTGAAAAGTTTACTATCAAATATGACAAAGAAAAGAAGAAAATGCTAAGATTAGAAGTTCAAATCATTAAATGTTTGACAATTTTGGCTGAAAAGTGATGACACAGTTAGTTGATTAGCAAAATAGATACTGATTAATTTTCTGTCAACTGCTTTATTTATCAACCGGCTGTTGTAGCTTTTGCTCCTGGCTTCCTTTTAAAATCGTTGCATCGTGCCTTGTCAAACTCAACAACAAACTGACCAACAGTGTAGCTACTGAGCTGATTCAGTGTAAAACAACTGTAATATTTATGGAGCTTACTAGTTTAGAGATTGAGGCTGAGCCAGTTGGTATGAGAGAGCCGGGAAGTCCACAGCTGTGACGCCTAACATTTTCCATGCCTTGACTTTGACCCAGGTGCACACCTGACTTTCACACCTGAAGAGTCCAGACTTCAGACTCGGTCACACTTCACAAACACAAGCTGCTAAATGTGAGGAGCTTATCAGCTGGCAAAACTCATCAGGAATTAAAACCTATTTGACTTTAAAAGCAGAAGTAATAAAAAAGGCAGGACACGACTGGAACCTGCTGTCAGTTTTCCACTCATTGTTCCACTTTTATTCTCCACGTCACATTTCGGCCTTATTGAATGTTTGCTCGGTGCCCTAGTTGTGGTTTCTAACGTCAGTTTTAAAGTGAGCTGAGAGCAGGCTGGGTTCCTGGAGCCCGGCCCTGGTCCTTCCATGTAAATATTCAGCGGCAGTGCAGAGTTCTTTGTGGCCTAGTGTTTGCTGACTATCCCTTGTGACATATTAATGACTTGAGCAGAGTGAAGCTTTCTGATAAAATGTATTGGGTGTTGGCCAATCAGTGTCAGAGCAGGACTTCTGGTTGATGTGTCATGCTGAGCTGCTAACAACACAGCATGTTCTGTTAGTATGAGCCTTCTTGTTTTAGATGGTGTTTAGTGCCATTTCCAACTGGACAAGAAACACATTGTTGGACATGACAATTAAAAGGTGTTTCACAGAATATTGGCACAAAATCTCAGTTTAATGCCATGAGTTAAAATGTCAGTGTTAGCCTGTAAAAACTGTAAGATAAAGAAAGGAATGGCAACAGTTTTTGATATGAGTCCTCAGTATTTTAGCAATGCAGACTGAAAGTAGCATGTTATAAAGTGTCTTTAACTATTTAATTTTTGAACATATATTTGCTGAAGGTTATTGTACGGCTGTTTAGTGTTGAGACAAAACTGAAAGGACATTTTTGGGAATTACCGTTGTTTGTTTTGGTTTTTTTGAAGAGAGTCAGATGACAAGCTCGATCTCTCTCTCAGGTCTGTAAGGTAAATATGACACTACTACCAGCAGCCAGTTTGTATAGCTTTGGGCAGAGTGTAGATGTATTAGGAAACAGCAAGGTTTGCCTCCTAAGTAATAAAATGTGGCTACCAGTGCCTCGAAAGCTCTCTCGTTATCACATTATACCTTCTTTTTATAATCCATGCAAAGACCAAAGTGTAAAAACAACTGGCTTGGTTTTATTGGTGGTTGTACATCCGACTATTTATTGACAGTGACCAGCAACTTCCCTCGTATGACTGAATTCCAGGAAATGATCCACATACATTTGAGAAGGTTAGCTCATTTGGGTAAATATCAAAACATTTATGTGGAAAAACATGTTCTTGTATCTAAAAATAGATTGTTTTGGTATTAAATTTTAGTTGATACATGTAAAATAGATCTCTTTATATTTATGTATTGCATTTTAAGCAATGACAAGACATTTAGAACAAAGAACAATAAAAGACTTGAAGACAAATGTGATTTAAAAAGAGTGCAGCATTTAGGAATAGGAAGTCAAATAGAAGATAAATAAGGGGTGGATGTACTTTGCCATACAGGAACACAGAGCCGTCTGATTTTCTGTTTTCACTCTGGTGGACCTTTAATCCTGAGGTGTCGCTGACATGCTTTATACTTTGAGCTTTAGAGAAACACGTAATACCCTTCACACGTTCTCTCTGGCCAGCTAAATCTACCAGTGCTACCCTGACACTTATTTTGTATTCTGTTAGACGTGTGATCAAGATGACGACGAGGTGGAGATCGCTGTGGACAACGCAGCCTTCATGGACGAGTTCTTCTCTCAGGTAAATGTCACCATCAGTGTATTAGTGTGTCGAGGCTCTGCTTCTTACACTGCTTTGTTTTTTTTAAGGACCTACATAGATACATGTTCTTTGACTTTGTTGTTTGCGCACATTTGAGATTTGTGTCTGTGTGTTTCAGATTGAGGACATCAGGAACAGTATCGATAAAATCGACGAGAACGTGGCTGAAGTCAAAAAGCTTTACTCGGTCATCCTGTCTGCTCCCACATCAGATCAGAGTAAGACACTTGACCGCCACCACCAGCCCTGTTTTCTGTTCTGCAAATTTACTCATTTGATGCCACTCTTTTGCGAGCACATTAAGGATGTTGTCTCTGCAGATACTCAGCCATTGGATAAGGGGAAAAAAGAAAAAAAAAAAAATCCTGTTTCTTTTTACTGATGTTTTCTGTTCTTCATTTAATGATATTTTAAGAAGAGAAACTCCATGTAACCACAGATGAAGCAACCATTTCTCATAAAATATATTTTAAAAATGCTTTTTATCATCTTGTATCATCTTTAAAGACAGGGGGTTGGGGCTGTACAATTATTTGAATGTTAATTATGATCACATTTTTGGCTTCCCACAGCTAAAACAAGATGATAGACTGCAATATTGACAGCTATAGAAAAATGAACATTTAGAAAACAGTCTGTGTTGTTAAAATCTTTTTTTTTTTTAAAAAAAAACTATCTTGGTAAATCTGATGCTAGAATGCCTTGTTTCGCTCTTTTCGTAGTCTCACACTTAAAGTGAGTTGCTGCACTGCAGTGACTACTTTTTGGAGGCAAGAGGCTTCTCTGTGCACAGCTGCCGAGCTAGCATCTACGATAGCCTGCATGTGAGGCGTTAACGGAACATCCGTAAATTGTAGAGTCTATGGATAAGCAGATGTTCAGCAAGTCGGGCGTATTGGATGCAATTTCATATAGATTTTGCCCCCAGGAGATGCACTGAGTTGAGAAGAGAAGAACCTATTTTTAAGTCTTATTTTGATGCCAAGCTTTGTACATTAGCAGAATTGTAGCACCACATGGAAGTGAAAGCAATGTCGTTTGTATAATTGTGAAGGTGCGATAAAAATATTTTGCCCCCAAAATCAATGAATAATTCCGATTAATCAAAATCATTAGCATTATTGCTATAATCATGCAGCCCAAATAGAGGTCATTCCCTTTAAAATAAACATGTCCCTTCTGTCCTAGAAACACAGGATGACTTGGAGGCAATCACCAATGACATAAAGAAGATGGCCAACAATGCAAGAAACAAACTCAAGAGTGAGTCTGCTTCCCATTACAACACACAGTGTCGTCCAGAATCATTTTCATGTTTATCGGCTTAAATCATAAATGTTTGTGAAGGATTAAAGAATGATGTGATTTATAATGATTTTAAGCTGAATTTTAAATCAGTAGCTTGTTTTACTTTGCAGCCATCGAGAGGAATCTGGAATCAGAGGAGCAGGAGAGGGTGTCGGCTGACATGCGGATACGTAAATCACAGGTAAATTACTTACATAAGACGTTTCAGGTGGCCTTTAGATGAAGCTTTTTTGTGAGCTTTATTGACATGACCATTGTTGAGCTAAAGAATAGGAGAAGAAAAGAAAAATGAAGTGTAAAAAATGGCAGAGAGCGCTTTTAAAACATAGCTGCCATAGCATCTTTGTGACATTCATCAAAGATGTCATTGTCTTTAAGTTTGTGCCTCAATTACATAGAAATTTGCCTACAAATTGTCTGTACATTCAAGAAGGTTTTTTTGTGCACTTGTGTGCTTATTCGCTGTTCTCCTGTTGTCTCCCAGCATGCAGTGCTGTCCAGGAAGTTTGTGGAGGTAATGACAAAGTATAATGAAGCTCAGGTGGACTTTCGGGAGAGGAGTAAAGGACGGATTCAGAGACAGCTAGAGATCAGTGAGTGACACCAACATACACAACAACAAAGACAATGTGACGGTCCCATGGTCTTCTTTATCATTAACCCTTTCCTTTCCAGCTGGAAAAGCTACAACGGATGACGAACTGGAGGAGATGCTGGAGAGTGGAAATGCGGCTGTGTTTACTGCAGGGGTAAGAGTGCTCACCCTAACGTCAACTTTGCCTCGACTCTGCTCACAGTGTGGTTGAACTGTGAAAGCTGTTAGTAGCTCAGTGAAACCTAAAAATGCCTTGTTAGAGATAATTTGTAGTGCTTGTGATTTGGTCTGATAGAGTCAAGGTCAGATTGGTTACTTGGAACTAACAGACAGCTCTTAAAAAACACGAAGGAAGGAAGGAACATTTTTTGACTTTCACTGAATATATAAGGATGTGTTATATTTTGATGCAACCAGTGGGGATGGGGTGCAAGAATAGCAAATGCTTTGTTTTTGGCTGCATTGAGCATCTAATAAAATGAGTGCAAAGTGCATTTTAACTCGTGAGCAAGCTTCTCTGTGCCCACACTGATAAAAAGATGTTTGTTTCCAGCACAACTAGGGAAGAATTTCTTGCACAAGGACACATGACTCTACTTGATATTTTTAGAACTGTCATTTAGAACAGTCATTTATCACTCTTTACAGTTCCAGTGCCTCATGTTGACCACACTAACTGCAACCAGTAGAGATTAGAGGTGATTCACCTGCAAATCTTCATGTGGACGCTGTGGCTGAGACATCATGATGACACCGTTGTGTTTTCCTATCTGTGGTTGTGTTTTTCCTGCGAGGTAACAGTCAGCCTCTCCTCTCTGCAGATTGTGGACTCTGGGATCTCGAAACAAGCCCTGAGTGAGATTGAATCCAGACACAAAGACATTGTCCGTCTGGAAAGCAGCATCAAGGAGCTGCATGATATGTTTGTAGACATCGCCATGCTGGTGGAGAGCCAGGTACACTCCTGTACATCCACCTGCCCTTTATTTAGTTCCAGTCCATTCATTCATTCATTCATTCTTTGAATTCATCCATAAAACTTTTCCATGGCCTTGAGTTCATTCCTGCCTGCATCGAGCTCATTTTCTCCACGTTATTTTTCTTCCTGTCTCTGTGGTGGTGTAACTTTCATTCTGCATCTGTTTGCTCTTTTCCAGCTCCATGTCTTTCTCTCTTTATTCGCTTCTGCCACTGCCACCTCCATCCCATCACCCAACATTAGTGGAACCATCTTGTATGCATTTATTAAGATGTAAAAATTAAACCTCATAGTTCACATCAGAACCGACTCCACACTAGTGACAGTACACATTGTGATACACTGTATGTACATACATACATACGTATAACCACATATTTCTTGCTGCTTGCACCATGCTTTCTGAGGGAAATGCTTGTTTGAGGTAAGGGCTGTTGTCTTGCACACTCTTGTTTGTTCTCTTAATAACTTTAATTTCTACTTTTGAGTTGGAAGAGATTTGTTCCACTAAACATTGTGAATTAACATAAATATGAATAATTATATGAAATTTACTCTAGAAATGAAAACTAAATTAATAAATAGTTAATACTGAAGCTGGCCTAAGATCCTCCATGGAGGTCCTGACAGTATAATCAATAGAAATTTTAAAGTATTGCCCAATGAACTAATATTCGATCTGCAACTAGTGTAACTCCTGTATGTATTTAAACTAATCTGCTGTGCTTTGTTTTCCTCGTTAACTTGCTTTGTGTCTTACTGACTGTTGTATGTTTTTCAGGGTGACATAGTAGACAACATAGAGCAGAATGTATCCAATTCAGTGGACCACATAATACAAGCTAAGGAAGAGACCAAAAAAGCTGTAAGGTACCAGACCAAAGCACGCAAGGTAATGTCGATTTGCCACTTATCACACCGAATCTCGATGTGACATCTTCCTGTCTTTTTCTGCTTATTTTCTGTTGCACTTTTCACTGTTAGTCACATTGAAACTACACAGTGTGCTTTTAGGTCACCTCCCTCGCACACATCGCTGTTCATACGCAACTGTAGCAGCCTGCGTGCCTCGCTTTTTGTTTCTTTCTCTGTTATTTTTCTCATTTCGTTTCGCTGCGTTTTGTCACCTGACGCTGTCCACGTCAGGGCGGAATGATCGACAGGATTGAGAGCAACATGGACCAGTCAGTGGGCTTCGTGGAACGAGCCGTAGCAGACACTAAGAAAGCCGCAAAGTTTCAGCAAGAGGCTCGCCGTGTGAGTGAACGTAGTCCAAAGCAAACGTCCGGTTTCCCAAAAGCAGCAAAAATAGTTTTACCTTTTTGTTTGGCATATTCAAATTCTCACAAAGATGCAAGAGATACATAATACATAGTCTTAACTGGACATCACAGGATAAAGACAGATTAAAATTCAAGTTCACAAGCCTGACTGCAAATTACAGTATAATTATAGAATCTGTGTTATTCAAGTGACCCTGAGCTGATATGAGCATGTTCCAATGATGTCCTCTGCTTCCTCCTTTCTTCAGAGTTGAGCAGAAACTAATGGTTATAGCTGAAATTACTCAGTCAGGCTGTGTTTTAAAACTTTTGCATTTTATTTATAGGTCTGTGCTGCACAGCAGGGGAACTAAGCACAGCGCTCAACAAAAAAAAAAGGTTCCCAGTACAAATGTTTGTTGTAACAGAATTGGACGTATCTTGGTCAGTCAAATACATGCAAGTCCACATTCGTAGTAGATTACACTGTAGTGTAAATGTAATTTTTAAGTTAAATATATAAATATAAAGGTGGAAATGATTGCATTTCCTATTTAAAGAAAGAATGCTTTTGGGAAACCGACTTGACAACGTGAAGACCGTCCCCGCCATCAAGACCCTGACCTTCACCTCGATCCTGACCTGTGGTGACTTGTCGTGATCCCCAACTCTCCTGCCTGCTCCTCCACCAAGCCTCCACCCTGTGACCCACCAGAATGAAGACCCCCTCCTACCTACTCAGACACATACACAAACTCACTGAAAGCACCCACTCTCTTTTCTCTCTGTCCTTTCTCTTCAGCTGTAACTTGAACGTTGTCTTTATATACATCTGGCCGATGGCTACGGCTTTAGCATTTTGTTTGTGCTTCAAGATATTATCTGCTGGCTTCTTGCTGTATGTGGAAAAACTTTTTGTTGACACGAAATCATAAAGTCAACATAGTTGTAATGAGAGGAAACTGGTTTATCAGACTTGAGCAAGACTGATGTGCAGAGTTTGTGTGGTTTCCAAGCTGCAAAGATAATCCACGATATCTGAGACAGCCATTGTTGTCCTATACGTCTTACCTGGTGCAAAATATTCTGTATATTGTACCATGTTCCTGGTGTTGTTTTCCACTCTGATCGGAGCTGATGGTACTGTGTGTATTTGGTTGTTCCCAACAGAAAATGGTGATAATAGCGGTGGTTGTGGCGATCTTGCTGGCCATACTAGCTCTCATTATTGGGCTCTCAGTGGGATTGAAGTGAAGCTGATGAACTATTACAGTATAAGGAGAGCTAAGGGTGAGTAACTTCGGAGCAAATACCTGCTGTAGCACCACAATGGGTGTGGGTATGAGACATGCTTCGGAAAAGAGTTTGCACTTCCCTTCAGGCTGAGTGTGTGTGTTTTCTTTCTATCCAGGGAGCTTACTTGAGGTGTGTTTGTGTGTATTTGAAGTTCTTGGGTGTGTGTGTGTGCGTGTTGTTTTTTCTGCAACACTTGCCTCCAGTTACTGCTGAAAAAGCAAAGCCATGCTGGTGGTGAGTTAGTCGCTCCCTGTTCCAGCTGGTGTTCAGTCTGTGGGCTCTTTTCAGTGCTCCTGCACTGCCTCATTAACACTATTCTCCCTTTGTATCTCCCTCTCTGTAGAAGATGATGATTATTGGTGGAGTCTGTGCTGTGGTTGTTGTCATCCTCCTCATCGTCATCCTCACACATACAGCATAGAATGACTGTGTATTCATCATCCTCTGCATCCTGTTCTCCATCAGCTGGCCCAAAGAAAACACCGATACCAATCACTCCATATGGATTTTATTATATTAAACCTGCAGATGTGCAACCCATTCATTGAAAAAAAAAAAACAACAAAAAAAACGCTGAGATCTGGTGTTACATTTGACCTCTTGAAAGAAGAAGAAGGAGGTCTGTTTGACTCCCTCAGGTTTGGACGTTTTGAGGATGCTCTGCTGCAAATGAGGAACTAAAGCTGACATTAGGTACAATACCTGTATCTCTGTGGAGGCAAAAAGGGAACTGAAAAACCATAACGCCACGTAACGTTTCTTTGTTCAACATTTCATGCCAAAGAATCAGTCTGGAAGTGTTTGTCATCTGTGATTTTAACTCCTGGGGAAGTCGGACACTTGTCGAAGCACATTACCTCCCTAATCATTAAACCTCGCAATTATGAGCCTTGACACAGTTTATGATTGAAAAGTTTGCCACTGAATGTTCACTGCTCTGAGATTTTGTTGGTTTTGGGGAGTTTGAGCACTTTTACATGTCAGAATACATAATGAAACTCAAATTTCTGTAATTACCATGTAAATAATAGAATTACTATTGGTGCATCGTTGACATCGAGCCCTGAATGTGGCTCGGATCTTTAGCTTGAAGAGGACTGGTGTGCACTCTCCTATGATTCTTCAAGTTAATTATTCAGTCATAATTTAGTTTTTTTTTTTTTTTTTCATTTTAAAATGTGAAGGATGGTGCTTATGGGAATACATTTCATGAACTCGCAAAGAAAAGACAGGCAAGTGGGACAAATACATGGCTTGCTTGCAGAATTATGTAAACGCTACAGCATATGGGAGAAATACCTGGAAAAACATTTACATTGTTTAAAATACTGTAAAAACACAATGTTGTAATGTCAAAGGGTTTGTAGCGAGGCCGGTAGCAACACTAGTGGCATGTTCCCATAAGTGCCTGAATAGTCTTCGTATTTATTCTACTTTTTGACGATGTGTTGCCTGTGAAGACACATAAATGGACACTTTAACCTGCAGTACGGTCTGCCTGGCTGGTGGCTCTTTACTGTTAACTGGCTTGTTTTAGATCTCATAATATTCACATACAACACAGTTGTAAGTTTATTAGGCACAGCCCTGCAATACATCCTGCGATCATGAAGGGATAATGTTCAGTTTTCGATAAAATGGCTGTGGTGATAAGTTGGCGACGCAATGCTTGTTTGGCGATCTACGTTGTTTGTAATATTTAGTTTGCTCTCACTAGTATTCATGTGATGAATTAGAACTGTATAGCAGTATACAACTTTAACAGCCCAACAAAATATAACCTCCAATAATATCAATAATTATTAATATCATTTATAGAAATAATAATATTAAAATATTAAGTTGTTAATATCGAGAATAGTTTCAACAAAAACTGAGCATAATATTCTAAGAATGCTCATTGTTATTATTATTATGAATAATGTACATCAAAAACTGTAGATTGTTTTTTTTTTTTTATCCATATTTTTAGAAAGCACAGTGCTGAAAATAATTGTGATACCTTTGTCTATTCCAACCAGAGTGTGATATATGGTTTTATATAAATGTACACATATGTTATCAGTAAATAAAAACAGGCAGATGAAGGCGGGATTTATTGCAGGGCTGTTGCATTAAACTGCATTAGTCTTAGCAGAGTGCACCTAATCGTAGCTAAATGGCTAAGTTCAGTTGTGGTTGGTCACCATCATTTCATCAGGCCGTTCTTTCCTGGTAGAGGGAATGTGTCACATGGACGGTTTACAGTGGGAAGGGTTTCACCGTGGCTTTAACGTGGTAATTAAAGCAGGTGATTGCAGCTGTGTATGTGAGGATTAGATTAAAGAGACTATTTGAACCCATCATTAATCGACTGAGGGATTTGTAATGTGACATCTTGGTATCTTTTAGACCAGAGTCTGAATGTTTCCTTTAAGTCTGGTTGTGCAGGGGCCACTTCTAAGTAAGAGGCCCCCAGCAGGGCCGAGTTTGAGCCACCAACACAAGCTGCAATAAGAGAAAACTAAAGCTGTTGTACACTGTTTTAAGTTAAGTGCCAATGATTTTACGAGAAATTAAAGATTTTATGTTTTTTATTGACTGCTGCTTGCTCACTGTTTCTTTCCTGTCTGTCCTGCTGTTGTTTCTGAGTAGCAGAAAGTAAATATGTAACTACATTTTCACACTTTTGGACGACTGCATGGTGCGGAGGAGCTGTGGGAACGTGTTTTATGGAATGGTAGGTAGCAGCTGCTGTCAGCTGATGCAGCACGTAACCATCGTGTTGCAAAGTACAGCTTTTACAGACACAAATGTACAAGAGGAGGTAAGTTGTTTCACCTTTTTCTCTCTTTACACACACACAGACACACACACACACACCCCAACCTCTGTGCCCCTGTGTTCTCCTTTTGCTTAATCATTTCCTCAAACCAGTGTCCGTAAATGTGAACAAATGTTTTGTGTTGGCTCCTTAAAGGCCTAATTTCTCTGACTGTTGTGTTGATTAATGTGCATTTTGGATTAAATCTCCAGAAAAAGATGATGATTACGTTGTGCTGTGCCATCATTGGGATCGTTGGGTTCTCCTATCTCTACAGCTTCTTCTCGTAAAAGGTTTTACACAGGTGAATACCTGCACCAGCCTTTTAACACTACTATACATGCTCTGCTTCCACACATATCTAAAAATTGTCCTTTTTTTTGTTGTCTATGTTGTTTCTAGAGATGCAGATTTCTCCAAGATGAAGACCATGTCCTGAGGTGCTCCCCTACATCTGTCCTGTGCACTTTCCCTTATATTAACTATTTGAATTCCATTTATTTTCTTGCTGTATGAAGTGTTCGAAAACGTGTTATAAATGTGTAGATTTTTCTCAGTTTGCTTGTTGGCAGCCAGATGGCTTTGACATGTGACTTCTAATCAGACTGAGCCGCTCTGGTTGACTGTGCTGCACCGCCTCCTGGTGGCGCATTTAAGAAACTGTCACATTTAGAGAAATACTAACTATCGGGACATTATTTCTAAGGATTCGTTTAAACTTATTAAAAATGAATGAGCTTTTTTTTTTTTCTTTTTTGTGCTATCCAGCTTTTAAAATGATTTGCTGGAAAAAAAAATCCAATCAAGTAGTGTTTTGTTTGTTGTCATCATTTTACTAAAACGTGTGTGCTTTTGTTGTGTGTGATCTGTGTGTATGCTGCTGGGACGCTCGCATCGATGGTCTTTTCTGCACCAGCGGCTGTCACTCGCTCACTGGCTGTCTGTCAAATCAGTAAAGCCTGTTATGTAATAAAAGATTTCTGTGTACCAACGCGTTGTGTCTGCTTCGCTTCCTGTGTGCCTGGAGGAACCCGCAGCCTCCTGATGTTGCTCTCTCAGCATCGACCGTGTTGAGCCTTTAACTCCTCTTGTGTCAAAACTGCAGTTTAACGTGTGACGATGCACGACAGAGCATCTCTGAGTGAGAAGCTTTCCTGACCTGGTTTCATCCCCCATCTCCTGTTCCTCCTCACCAGAGGCAGGCCCGGCCCAGCAGCGCTGCGAGGGGCGGAGTTTGCACAAGGGTGCGTTCGCTTTCTTGCTGCGGGTTTGGAGGATAATCAGGATTGGGAAGCATTAAGATAATAAAACTTTATTGAGCAGCACAGGAACAGACAATCTAGTGAGGATGCGGGTTAGAAAAAAAAAAAAAGGCTTATATGAATATTAAATCTAGAAAAGCTGTATACAGTAGGATGGATCAGTGTGGGTAAATGAAATGCATGCAAGAAAACATATTTATACAATTTTTTAAAAATATTTTTTATTTTAATTTTTTTTGCTTTTATACCAAATTAATATAATCAAGACTTATATAATATTGTTTATATGAAACCATAATAAATGCATTACAATAAAAAGCACAACATTACAATTTTGGCTTTTTAGTATGTCAACATTTTGATAGTTTGATTTATTTTAGGTAATGTTTCATAATTTATTTTTTTTATTGATGGCACTACATTTGTCACAATCAAAAGTTTTGTACGATTCCCTTGTATTGGTGTAAATTAACATCCTCATTTATTTTTTTTTGTTACCATCCTCTGTTTTTTCACTGGCTTGTAAAACACTTTTAACCTCGACTTGATTCGAGGAATGCAATATGATTAAAGATAAGACAAAATAAAATAATGCTCATTTTCAAAAATGAAGGGACATTGGTTGGAAAAATAAAAAATGAACAAGAAATATGCATGAGCACTGTTAATATTGTACAGTCTTCCATATGCAGAACTTCAAGTGTTGCACAGTTTCCACTGAATGTGGAAAGTAAAGATATTGTGTAAGACTATTTTATATAGGAAATTATTGATGTTGCAGAGAGTGCTATTGCATAGACTCCTCCATGAGTAGAACATACTGACAATACACATATTCATGTGTTTGGGGAAAAAATGCAAAGTTTGATTGACTGGTATGACAATACATTGGCAACACAGGAATAACAGTCGGAATGTAATGTTACACTGTCAGGTAAGCTGTATATTAAAATAATGCAACGTATGGCTTTAGAGGTGTAAGAATGAAAAGTTACGACATTTGTCCATGTCTCTATTTTAATTTGATTTCTTCAAGAAAAGATATAGTCAAGGATAACTTGAAAGCAATTATATAAAACAAATGTAAATTAAGCATAGTATAAGTATATAAGTATACTCATTTTATTATTGAGTTTATCACTTTTTCATGTTTTTATTTCATTGACATTTTATAATTCATTTATTATACAAAATAACCATCAAATATAATGTTTTATTCCATTGTTTTGGTAAACATTATTCCAGAAGGTGAAGGTTATTTTGTGGAACCTTCAGGAAACAAAACCTGAGATGGTTAATCTTTTTTTTTTTTTTTTTTTGGTTTGTTTTTCAGAAGACTCTCTGGGAACATTTCCTAAACTTGAATAGAATAGAATAGAATAGAATAGAATAGAATAGAATAGATCTTTATTGTCATTGTTAAACAACAACGAAAGGCAGTTTCGCAGCTCTTTAGGTTAGCAGCATACAATAAACCGAAATATAATATAATAAAATAAAAAATATTTAATAAAATGAAAATAAAATTGCACTGTGTACGTACAAAAATAAGAAAAAATTACTTTGTGTCAAAAATACTGCACTACTATTAAAATAGTTGTGCTGTAGTTGTTTAATTCCATTATTTCAATATTAAAACGTTATTACATACAAATACAAATACAACATAGGCAATTCTGCATAGGGAGTACTTTTGTTTCTTTTTTTTTCAAATGTTTTTGTACTTTGTAGTTTAGAATATTTATCCTTTGGGGATTTTATTGTTTACATGATATGAATATTTCTTGCACTACTGAAATAAAACTGAAGAAGAAGAACTCCACACTTCAGCCGTCACACAGGGCAAGACAAACCAAGTACACTTGTATGTTAATATATTCTAATCTTGTTTAAATAGCACATGATGTGTCCAATGAGAGCGGCTGTATGCTGATTTTTCCGGAGCAGTGGGGTAAGTGGGGGGTGGGTCACTGGCTTTTTCCTTTTTTTCGGTTTGTGTGTATGTGTGTGTGTTTTCAGACCAGCTGAAAATGGCGGCTCGGAGCGTCGAATCGTTCTAACTTTATCGCACAATAATAAACATAACAGTATACACAGCTGTTATCACATAACATGGGGAGAAACTTTACTGAGAGGCTCCAGACGCTGTAGTTGGGGAACGTTACTTTGACCACTACGTCTAAAAGGAGTTAAAACGCAGAGGTAATGATAAAGAAGCTTACAACTGCCGTATACAGGCTAACGCCAGCTAGCTAGCTAGCGTCAACGATAGCCGACGACTCATGAAAGGGATTGTGAACTGAGCTAGTTTACTGTAGCTGTTAAATCGCGTTACTGGATAGACGCATTGGTCGTGAATATTCCTGTTAAAATGCAGTCGCTCTTATCGGCACTTGTCTTCGTGCAATGACGCCGTAGCAACGTATATGTCTGTAATTTTGTGTGTGATGCTAACCTTAGCTTGCTGGCTAAAGCAACACTGTTGGCTAACGTTAGCGGGGCTATTTCGGTAGGCTCTGCTCTGAGAGAGGTGTGTTTCTGTCAGACAGGATTTAAAACACACCGAAACATTTCAGCAGACACTGGGTTATTGGTTAGTGCAACTTAACGCGAAACTTTGCTTCTCTTGTAGAGATTATGGATGATCCTCATACGCGATACAGCAAACGCCTGGTAAGTAACTTAACCAAACTGTTACCTCCAAGAACCACTTGTTTTATGTTTACAGTGCGACTGAGGGGAGATTTTCATCCTACTTGTGTGTTTGCATTTTAACCAACGCGAGGCAGTTTAATGTAAATGGTGGTGTTTGACTGGAAAGGCCCGCTTTCCTTTAGCACACTGTGTCACGGCAGTGGTCCTCTCTGTTTTGTGTGCCACAATAATAACGGCAATGAACCTGTCTAAAGACTGGGTTCAAGAGAGGGTCAAGTCCACTGTCTAACGTGACAGCATTTGTGCTGTGACCTTGCTTCACCTCCTTACAATCGTTTCCTCCTTGCTGTAAAGTAATAAAGCTTCCAGACTACAGTGTTTACTCAAAACAGTATCGATACCAGTGGTTTGTGGAGGCAGTGGATCATAAAATTAGTATAAAATGTGTTGTGATTTATTTAATAAGGATTTTTTTCCATTGTTGATTAAACTAAATTAATGGACTCGCCATAACTTAATTAAAACATACATTAAATGGTTGTATTTGTAGCTTAGAAAGTCTATTTTATGGCTTTATTGCTTTATATGAAAGCAACAGCATAGACTTCTTTAATATTGTTAAATTGGCTTGGTTGCAAATTAAAGGGTATGGTGCAGCCCCGTATTAGAAAAGTAGGAAGAGTTTAGATAATACTACATTTGTGATAAAGGGATGGGGGTGGGGTGATCCTGAGAGCAGGGGTGTTGTGCTTTATCCATCTGTCTGCTGCATAGGGTGAATGGCTGGAGGGGGGGTAAAAGGGGGCGGGGGGCAATGTGTAGAAGATTAACCCCCTACTATTGTTTGTTTCCCCACATTAACTTATTAGCATGCTTGGTGACTGATCAGTTTGGGGTTGATTTATTGTGAGTGTTATCCATGTCTAAGGTGAAAACATTAATTCTGTCACTGATGCCAGTTTTAGTTCCTTTAACTGCTGAGATATACGGGACATCTCCCACGGGTGGTACCGCCTGTCTAAGCCATTAGACTCCAGTAACACTTTAAAAATACATTAAGCAATGTTGCAAAGGCTTCTTGAATTTTTGCGTTTACATATGTTAAATTCAAAAGCTTGGTTGTGTTTCAAGGTCAGGCCCTGTGTGGTATTTGTATTTCTTCATATCAGGGTTAATTGTCCAAAAAAATTATGGATGATACTTGTTTTTTTCTTAGTTGTTAATGAATTATAGCACTCTTTTGAGAATTAAGAACTTTATTGGGTTTTCCTGTACGTCTGTTTAATAGTGTGATTGTGACATTAGCATTGCTGTCTGGCTGAGAAACTGCTATAACCCAACTTTTTATGACACTGAAGTACTATCAGTGTAGTAAAATTTCCAGTGTCTCTCCCTGCTCTTTACAAATCATATTGCTCATATCTAAAAACCTTCTTATGTCTTCAGCGTACAGGTACGCGGCGCCGCTACCAGGATGATGGAATCTCAGATGATGAAATTGAAGGGAAACGAATGTTTGACCTGGATGAGAAGTTGGAATGTGGGAGGTTTGGCTCTGACTTGGTCAAACACATGGATGGAAAAGGTAAGATTTCAGCTTGTATATAAAGAGATTTCTTTAATATTATTTCAACAAAGCTATACTTGACAGTGTCTAATGCCATGTATGATAAGACAAACTACTTTTACTCTGTGCTTCGTTGCATGATTCTAAGAATTTTAACACTGTGTTAATGAGATGAAAGTGCCTCTAATTAAGTTTAGTTGTTTCACTCTGAGGTTGTCTTCCCAAGTTGTTTTGTTTCTAACTGCATCATCATGTGTGTCTTCTTCTAGATTTTACCTTTGAATACATACAGAGGGAAGGGCTCAGGGACCCCATCATCTTTGAGAGAGCTGATGGCCTTGGCATACAGTAAGACATTTATTTTTATTGTTTATTCTCATAGCACATTTTAAAATCATGACAGATGCCATTGAACATGTTTGAATGTGTATGTACAGAAAAGAAAAGGAGAAAAATACAAAGAATTACCTCTCTCTTGCAGAATGCCAGACTCTGATTTTAGTGTGAGTGATGTCAAGTTGTTTGTTGGTAAGTTCCTATTTTATGCCTTTTCAAGTTAAATGGCTTTACTGTTTGTACACAAAATGTGACATGCCAGCAGTCTGCCGCTGGTAGAGTAGGACCAATGACTCAGTTGGATCGGTTGGCCTATTCACCATATTGGTGACTTTATCAGCTGATAATTTAGAAGAAATTGCAGAACAGAAATCCTAATCCGTGGGGATTTAGAAACAATAACACCATTACATACTTTGTCCACAAAAAACGATAAATAAATTAAGATTAATAAGTCTAAGATATCTGTGCCAGGATTGTTTATTCCTGTGTTTTATGTTAAATATAGTTATTGTCAGCTGGTATGTTGTCATCATTGTTTTTTTCTTAACTCCCAGATATCAGAAATTTGTATCAGGCTCAGTCAGACCACAGTTCATAGGCATATTGATTAGACATAGTGATAATTACACAGATTAACTATTTTTTAGGGCATTGAATTTAGATTTGGTTCAGTGATCTCAGTTTTTCAACACTTTATAATTGTCCTACAGGTAGTCGACGCATTGTAGATGTTATGGATGTGAACACCCAGAAGGGAATTGAGATGTCAATGGCTCAGTGGCGACGCTACTATGAGACTCCTCCATCAGAAAGAGAAAAACTCTACAATGTCATCAGCCTGGAGTTCAGCCACACGAGGCTCGAGAATCTAGTCAAGCGGCCGGCTTCGGTGAGAATGCATGCAACTACACAAGTCGAAGCTTTACAGCAACCAATGTGTAAATGTAGATAATGTCCTTTTAGAACTTTTACAGGCACTAGTACATGTTACAGAACATGTAAATCACAAAAAAAAAGCAAATAACTAGAAAATCCTAGTTTGCGTAATGCGGAAAGACCAGCTAGTTTTGTGTTTGCTGCTGTGATGACTTTAGAGCATTGGCTTGTTTGGAGTAATAACATTTTGTCTACATACAGAAAGTGGTAGCAGTTATCAGAAATAATCCTGTGTTTTATGTGTGTTTCACAGGTGGATCTTATTGACTGGGTGGACAACATGTGGCCCCGCCATCTCAAGGAGAGACAGAGAGACTCAACTAATGCCATTATAGACATGCATTACCCCAAAGTACAAAAGTGAGTGAACTAGACATCTCAGTAACATGTAACATTTGCTTTGCTATAGTTAAGATTCAATACTGAAACCATCATCTATATCATTTGCAAAGTCTCTTCATGTTTATATCTAAAATTCATACTTTATTTTCCCAACGTCCCAACCTCTCCCAGGTACTGTCTCATGAGTGTGCAGGGCTGCTTCACAGATTTCCACATTGACTTTGGAGGCACTTCAGTCTGGTACCACATTCTGCGAGGAGGAAAGGTCAGTCTCAGTGTCACGCCACATAAGAGCCAGTTTCCACCTGGCCATTACAAGCACCCAAGGTGGAAAGTGAGGAACAACCATTTATTTCAGTGCAGCTGTCAGAATAAATCTAAGTGTGGTCTTAGGCTAACACTCCATCGTACTTTTTCACTTCCTCTAAACATCCCTTAAATGCAAATGCAAATTAGTGCCTTGAGCATTTTTATGGTTACATTCCAGTTCCTTTTTATTGCTTGCACGTTTCCCTCAGTTGTGCTATTTGGAGGAGGGAATTGAGGAAACGCGTCTTTAGAAAATATAGATTTTCTTTTTGATGTTAGCCAAGATGTTTTAGGACAATTCTAAAATATGTCACATACAACATTAGTTTCAATGCATGACAATTTTCAGGTTTACCTGTCATGGAATGGAAATGATAACAGACAGTGTGAATGTGTTCACCTTTGAGATACATCAGGCTTCTCTCCTCTCTCTCTGACTGTATTATTATTCATGATACAATTACATGTAAAATAACTGATCGTGAAGAGAATAATCACTCTGATGAATCAGAACGTTTACGTATGGTGTTTTGGGTTAATCAGACCTCGAGTCGACATAAACTTACTCTCTGTGTGCCCTGCAGGTGTTCTGGCTGATTCCACCCACACCACAGAACCTGGAGATGTATGAGAACTGGGTTTTATCAGGAAAACAGGGCGACATCTTCTTGGGGGACAAGTGTCATGACTGTCAGAGGATAGAGCTGAAGCAGGGATATACCTTCATAATCCCATCAGGTCTGTTGCTTTAATATAGCAGTGACACTTTCACACACAGTTAAATGCACTCTCTACCCTTACCTATGAACCCTTCCACACACTTGACCATTACATTCCTCTAGCATCCTGTGTCTCATGTGTTGTAGGGTGGATCCATGCTGTGTACACCCCGGAGGACACATTGGTGTTTGGGGGGAACTTTCTCCATAGCTTTAACATCCCTATGCAGCTCAACATCTACAACATTGAGGATCGCACACGGGTGAGCAGCACCTTCATTCACTATTAACATTTTGTGTTACTACTGTATAAGCCCACCTGACACACATTGATGATTGTTTCAGATTTTATGCAAGGGAAAATTCCGTCATGTGGAAATGACTTACGATGGAAAGACTGTGATGACAGAAATATTTCTCAAAAGTCTGACTTTTAAATTTAAGAATGTTTAACCCCTGGTAGTTATTTTGTTTCTAATACCAAATCCACTGAAAACTAAGGATAATAAAAAAAAAGACAATCTGATTCCGGTGCTCTCTTTTTTTTCTTGATTTAAAAAAAAAACAACAACAACAACAACAAACAAAAAAAAACTCACAGAGGTTCTACTTACAGAGTAGGACCTGTTAGGCTAAGTTTTATGTAAGGTAACAAGAGACTAGAAGTTGTTGGGGCACTGAAAACTGAATCACACCCTACTGTAACTAGATTATTCACAGCTAATGACAACACCAAAATTTTCAAACAATTTTAGACACACAAAGAAAGGCTGCACGATTACACCTGAGTAATTATATAATGCAGTTTGTGTCTGAGTAGATTCTTAGCCATTCAGGTCATTGTAATCATGGTAGCTTCAGTACAAAAGCAACTGAACTTCTCTATTTCATCCAAGAGACTTCTTCAATTACACTTGTCTAGTCACCTACAGCTCACATGACTAATGGCTCATTATTGACCCAGGACTCAAGGTTTACGTGGTTGTAAAACTAAGTATCCCAACAACAATGACAATAAATGTGGAGCAGCCAATTTACACAACAATGGATAGAAAGCTGCCCAGTCAGGGGTGACTCAAGATATTCATGGTGGTGAAACTCTTTGAAGAGAGATCTCAGCACTACATTCTGGTGTTGTAGATCCCCCTACTCTGTTTAGAGATAGCTAGACCAGGGTCGTCAATGGGCTGTTGACCATGTAGCTGAAGGGGACTTTAAATGTCTGAAGCTCCTCATCAGACAGTTATAGCTAAATGCGCCTCTTGGATGAGAGGTGAAATGTATTCAAGAAGTTGAGAGAAAAGTCCAGTTGCTTTTTGCTCAAACTCCAAGAATAAGGGAGTTTAAGTAGTCCTGGTATAATGTATATCTCCTGTTTCTTTGGTGTGACAGCTGGAGTTTTTAGTCAGACCTAAGACCAATTCATGGTTTCTGCGTCCACATACACAGGCCATTTGGCAGATTGTAGACACGGCTCTGTTCGTACTTCAATTCAGACTTTGGGCTTCCTCTGATGAAAGCATGTACAAACAAAGCTCTCTCGAAGTCCAGCAGTCACTACTTTAATTATAGCTATTTTCATGATGAATTATAAAAGTGTGGATGACCAACAATCTCCTCATACAGTCTCCTCATAACAAACATTTTTTTTAAAATGTTTTTTTTACAGTCAGCACACTTGAAATGCAGTTGATCTGTGCAGTCACAAAATTTGGACTGCATGTGAATAACGACATTTATGTCAGGTGGAGTCTTGCGGAAAGCAGAAATTACCTGCTAAGCAGTAACACAAAATCAAGCCATTTCCAGAAAATACAACAGTCGTTTGAGACAACTCTGTTTATTTTTTTTAATTTAATTTAATTAAAAAAAAAAATTTTGCTGACACATGTCTAGCTGTGCTTGACAACAACACAGGCAAGTGTTTAACTTGCAACTGAGCTCACACCATGTTATCACCACTTCTTCCTGTGCAAGTTGTGACACATGCTTCTTATGGAGAAGAATTCCTGGGAAGCAGAAACACATGTATTTATGTGTAAAAGCCATAAAATAACTGCGGACACAGTATATACTTTAAACAGCAATACATCATTATTAAACAGTCTTTTTTTGTGCTTCTCCTCTAGGTGCCAGCAAAGTTCCGCTACCCATTTTACTATGAGATGTGCTGGTATGTCCTGGAAAGATACCTCTACTGTCTTACCAACATCTCCCACCTCACCCCTGAGTTCCAAAAATACTCTCTTGGCATAGGTAAGAATGAATCAGCAGGAGGCAACGTTGCTATCATCATTTTTTTTTTTTTAAACTATTTCTCACACAGACAAATGAATCAGTTGACACCGACATGAACATCAACCACTACACTTTTTTTCTTTTCAGGGCTGACTAGGGCTGACCTTGAAACCAGTGAGAACAACGGGAATGGCACCTCCAACGGATTTGAGAGTGACGCTGAAAATGAGGAGATCAAAGTAAAGGAAGAAGAAGTGAAAGAAGAACAGGCAGATCAAGTTCTCACACCTCAGCACGTGCTGACCCCCTTTGAGCTGGAGGGACTGTGGAACCTCATAGGGAAGCTGGAGGAGCTGCCGTCCCACAAAAAGTGTGTCCCTGTGGGGATTAGGAATGCTGCAGCACTGCTTGAGGACATGAAGGTAGGTGTTGCCAACATTCCTTATACAGAACTCTCACCGGTTACACTTTACTGAAACAGATATTTTACTTTTTTGTCTTCCTGCTTTCTGCCCCCCTCTCAACTTTTTCTTCAGGCTGTTCTGAAGGAGCGTGCCAGTGACAACCACAAGCTAGCCTACACTGGAGAGCCTATTGTCAAATGGCCTAAAAGGGTGAGCAGAGAGTAACTTCTAGCTTATTTTCAGCTATGTGGGAGTACCTAAGGACATAGCCCTGTGCAGATGTGATGATATCTGTTTGTAAGCAGATGTAGTGCATTTAGAATAAGTGCTTCAGTTAACTTTAACCTTATTTCTTGTTGTATTATTCTTGTAGTACACTGACTGTTAGTCAGATGGAATATATGGTATTGTTTGTAATGTTTAAATACCATATATTATTGAAGTAAATCGTTGTAAATGGTTAAGCATATTCATGGCTATAATGTGTTTGCAGGACAGGATCCTAACAATCTTTCTCTCTCTCTCTCCTGCTGATCTCCTTTTTTTTTACAGCCATCATGGTACCAGCCACCCACACCCCCTCCACCTGTTCTTTACCGTCCTCGCTTGGCCCCACCCCTCCACAAGCCTGTGGGTCAGAGGCCCAACAAACACACTTCCATCTCTGCCCTGAGGCGCAGACGAGTGAGATGCAAGCGCTGTGCTGCTTGCTGCAGGAAGGAGTGTGGCAACTGCCAATACTGCTATGACATGAGGAAGTTTGGTGGGCCTGGACGCATGAAGAAGGGCTGTATGATGAGACAGTGTCTAGCGGTAAGACATCATAACCATGACCGTATTTATATATGTAGCACCAAATAATGCTATCCATCTTTATCTGACCATTTTCTGTATCGACATTAGATCTAAAAATGTCCATACTGTTTTGTCCCTCCTCCAGCCTGCCCTGCCGAACACAGCACGATGTGCCATATGTGGAGAGGGAGAATTGGATGAATCAAATCCCAGTACTTACTCCCTCATGGAGTGCACTGTCTGTTCGCAGATAACCCATCGTCAGTGCGTTAAGGTGTGCCTGCCTTAGGTGTCATGAGAGTGTGATTTAAATATATTACACAGTTACTGCATTGGTTGTTTTGCTGTCGGCAAAGTTGTATTTGTAGGTCAGATTTGGTCACTGCTATTTCAGACTTCTAACTGTTCTCTGTTTCAGGAACCTGGTGAGGGGAAGATCAATCAGGACTTACCCAGCTGCTGGGAATGTCCTAAATGTTGCCAAGGCAAAGACTCAGGATCAGAGGTACTAAATGACAAATCTTCTTATTGCCTCAGTTTCTGTCTGTTGTTGTTCTCAGGACACGTTTTTCCTCGCACAGTTTCGTAATCACTGACTTGCAGTTGCGCTGTGGGTAATGTTAAAACCCAAATTAACATTACACCCATTTATCAGTCTTCCAGCGATGAGGAAAGTGGAGAGTCAGAGAGCTCAGCCTCATTGCCACAGTCCAAACTTGCATACCGGGAAGGCATCGGTGTAGTTGACGGAGCCAGAGGAGGGCGACGTAGCAGATCCCCAGTCAGACCCACAGCACCACCACCTTCCCAGAAACTACTACTGCAGCATCAACAGAACCGCAAAAGAGCAAGTGCACTGGAGCTCAGACTTAAAAAGAGGGTAAACTGGAGATGCTTTGAGTGTTTTGAATTTTCTAGTGTTTTTAATGACCCAGAGCACGTAGTGACAAAATGTTTGTTGGCTTGTGGGGAAAAAGATATTGATTTGTAGTTTTTCAACAATTCATCATGCATGTTTGTCCTAACAAGTAAAAGAAATCTAAATATTCTAAAATTCAGCCAGCACAACTGTACAATATCTATACAGAGTGCCCTTTTTTCCATATATACATTTATTTTTAGCTGTTTAAGTCACTAAAGATTTTAAAATTTTAGCATTACCTTGATGAAACTTATCGTCACCTGTAACGTGATTTGGCAGGTGCTACACAAAGTAATTGGCACCTACTCAGTCAACAGTAGATAAAAACTTATCTACGCTTGACTTTTCTTTATTTCATGTTTAATTTTTTGTCCCCTTTTGTGTCTATTGCAGATAAAACTGGAGCGGAGCAAAATCTTAGCAGTAAGCACTACACTTATTACCAATGTAATTCTGTATTGCATTTAAATAATTCCACGATTGATATGTAGTATTACTCCATGCACCTTGATTTGTCATATTTGCATTTCAATGAGATTGGAGTTTATAAAACATACATTTAGCACTGTGTATTTAAGATCAATGTATTTGTGATACAACTTTAAGCTGTAAAACGCAAGCTAATAGTAATTAGCACTGGATTTTATGTTTGAAACACGTGTTTTTTTTTTTCCTTTTTCCTTGAAATAGAAACAGTGTTCTCTAGACCGTTCCACCAGGCTGCTGGGCTCCAGGATGCTATCCAGGCTGCGCTCTCCAACGAGCAGACTACCTCAGGGCAGAGGCCGGGGCTCCACCTGGCCGAGTGGCGCTCCTTATCACAACACTCCAAGAGGGACTGGATCCTTCGAGCAGCAGCAGTCTTCCCTTGGTCTGGTACTTGAGCCCAAAGGAGAGCCTCGCAGAGGGAGAGGTAGAGGTGTGAGGCTGCGGGGAGGAGGAGCAGGAAGGGGCATCAGAGGTGGTAGAAGCCATGCAGAGTTGGAGGAGGAGAGTGAGGACAGCAGCAGCAGCAGCACCAACAGCAGCAGCAGTGACGATGACGAGGAAGAGGAGAGTGTGCAGAACAGTGGGAGGGGAGGGGATAAAGAGAACCAGCCGCAGTCGAGGCGAGGAGGACAAGCAGCCAAAGAAAGAGCAGAAGAAGGGAGCGAGGTGTCCAACCAAAACGGTGCAGAGGAGGAAGAGGAAGAGGAGGAGGAGGAGCTGGAGCAGGACAGTCAAACAGGGGACAAAGATGGAACATATCTTAAAGTGACACTCCAAAGGCCAACCAGGGCCAGGCGGGACCCATCAGCCATTGTTCCCAAATTAGAGGCTATCGCCCCTCAAACTGCCACTTCCACAATACACAACCAGACCAGAGCCCTTGTCAGACCCCCCATTAGAAATCGAGGCCCCTGTCCTGATCAGCACTCAAATAGGCACACACCACCACACACCCGCAGCGGACACACTGACTCTCGTGCTTCTCACCCAGAAAGACTGGAGGCCTCTAAAAGAACGAGACTGAGCAGGCCGGCTAAACTGAGCAATGGCGCTTCCTCTTCTTCAACATCGGAGCTTCCCCATCTCCGCATCCCTCTTTCTGCCCTGCAGGAAGGAGGGGGTGAGGCAGACAGGGAGAGCGTTGGAAATGGCCCGGGCTGCGAGAGGGAGGTGTGGGTGTCTGTCTTCCGCTACCTAAGTAGAGCAGATCTCTGCGTTTGCATGGCCGTCTGCAAGAACTGGTACAAATGGTAAGACCTCTGAACTGGTGTGTTTATTCAAAAAGGTCTGATGCTGAAAAATCTCTCATTAAGCCTTTAATCTCTCCTCATTCACAAGTGCTATGGAAAACATGCAAACAGGATTATCATTTCTGTCCCTTCTGCCCTGTAAAGTAACAAACATCACTGGCAGGGGATCACACCAACTGTAGCTAATTCACATTAATTCTATAAAGGCTGAAATATTACAACTTGGTTGTTCCCCTGCTAATGTATCCTCTGCAGCTGTTGTCTGTTTTCAGCCAAAGATTGTTTGTGAGCGAAAGGACACATCATGTCTTAACATCAGTGGACTGTATGCTTTGTAGTTTAGCTGATTGGTGGCAGTTCTCCAGTGAAATTATGGAGCTGATTGCTTTATCATATCAACATTTTAATATGATCAACTTAATAGCCCTGAATCAGTTCCTTTTGAGTAAGTACTTTAGACATTTTTGAACTAGATACTTTTACCTGTAAAAAGGTGTAAAAAGGTAGTATTCTCCAAATTACTCCAAATTATTTTAATTTGACTAATTGATTTAATACCGGATTTGAATGTATTAATATGCAATCAAACTCCCAGTCCCTAACTTTAAATGGTTTATTGATATACAGTAGTGTGTAGTGTCAGTGGGTTATATCTGTGAAAATAGATAACTAGATGAAAGGCTGTGTCCTTGATGTGCTTGATGTACTGTGTATACAGGTGTTTAGACAAGCGGCTTTGGGCGCGGATTGACCTGAGCATCAAGCGCACCGTTACTCCTCAGGCCCTGACAGGCATCATAAAGAGACAGCCAGTCACACTTGATCTCTCCTGGACCAACATCTCCAAAAAACAGCTCAACTGGCTTGTTGGCCGCCTGCCTGGTACACACACACACACACACGCACACACACGCACACACACAATCACTCACTTACTTCAACATGATTTTTATTCAATTTCAAAATGGCCAATATTCTACTTGGAAATAAATGCCACAGCATTAATACACAGTGAATCCTATAAGCTGATGCAATCAAAAGGTACATTTCTTTTATAAAAACGTATTTATGACATTAAACTCTGTATTCAAATTCATTTTGCAGGGCTGAAGGATCTGATGCTGGCAGGTTGCTCCTGGTCGTCTATTTCAGCTCTTTGCTCCTCTGGTTGCCCTCTCCTCCGTTCTCTGGACCTGCGGTATGCAGACGGGGTCAAAGACTCTCAGATCAGGGATCTTGTCACCCCTCCAGGTTAGGAAATCGTGAACTCAGATGGTTCAGATCGATGGCAAGATATGCATATTGTCATTTGTTAGTTTATACAGTAATTAAATGAATTCATGTTATTTTTCTCTGCTTTCTACTTCTTGCTTTTCTTTTTCTTTTTCTCATGTTTTACCCTTTCCTCATCAAACTCCTGCTAATTCTTTGCATTTGTTTTCTTTCATCAATGATACCTCTGGTCCAGGCTGTGACAATCGCAGCCAGTTAAGGACCATGCAGTGTTTGCGACTAGCAGGCCTGGACATCAGTGACTCCACTCTGCGTCTGGTGATCCGCCATATGCCCCATTTAACAAAACTGGATCTCTCCCACTGCAACAGCCTCACCGACAACTCCATCAATCTGCTTACTGCAGTGGGCTCGTCCACCCGAAACACACTTGCAGAACTCAACCTGGGAGGTGAGAGATTGTTGGAAACAGCTAATGGGCGAGACACTCATTTTCAGAAACGAAGAACATGCACATGCACACACACTGCATAAGTTAATTTTCACCAGAATGTAAGTGTCTGTGTTTCTTTCCCAGGCTGCAGTAAACTAACAGACGTGTGTCTGAAGTATCTCCGCCGCCTCTCTTGCATCTCGCTGCTCGACCTGCGAGGCTGTAAAGGCGTCTCCCGCAAGGCCTGTGAGGCCTTCATCTCCGAGCTGTCAGTCAACACGCTCTACTGCCTATCAGATGAAAAACTGATCCAGCGGATATCCTAAGCGCCTGCCTTCTCCCACTGCTGAGGCAAATCGAGATGCAAAAGCAATGGAGAGTGGATCCTGATGAGAATCTGGGCGACTCAATGGACACAGAGGCAGAGAAGCTCACATGCACCTGTGTCATGTAAAAGGAGGGGTGGGGTCTAAACTGGGGGGGCTTACTCACTCACTGGTGTTGGGAAAGGGTTGTCACAGCTGGAACAATGCTTCTTTTCAATTCATTTTTTTCCCATGTATCCAAAAAAAAAAAAAAAAGGACTCAGGAGCTTTTATGCTGTTTTTTTTTTTGACTTATTTTTTTTTTGTGGAAAAAGCACGTCTTTTGTTTTTATGTCGGGAGCGGGAAAACATGGGCAATTAATAAGCTGTATTAGACTGCACATCCTGGGGAAAACAAAAGTCCTCAACTCGTTTTTGGACAGATGCCAGGCTTGACTCCCATCACAAGCTCCTCCATCGAGCGAGAGATAAGCAAAGACTTTGAGTTTCATCCTTGGGATATAACTGCATTGTTCTATTTGGCTGATACCCCTTAAATTCTTATTTATCGTGTTACGCATTTGAACTTGCTTGATTTCAGCTGCATTTGGGTGCTTCAAGTAGATGGATTTTTTTTTTTTTTGTCAGGGAGAAAGTATTGTTTGATAATTTATGCTTCGTGCACAACAGCTATGCGTTGAGATTTCTTAAGACAACTGAAGGTGAAAGAACTTTCGCCGCAGACGAGCTACTGGAATGGCCTGTGTCACTGGCTTCGTAAGTCACTGGATGCATCAGAGGTCCAGTGGGTTACTTGGTAAGTATACATGAACATTGATGGCGTAGGAAGGTTAACGGACTGTGAGTAGGCAATCAACATGGCAACAAGACCTCACCCCAATAAAGGGCAGGTTGCATTAGGTGTAGGGGATAAACCAAGGATGAAGTGTCAGATAAATGGTGCATTTTCAAACAACAGTTAGACTTCAGGTGCTATTATTTCCAAACTCCTCTTGCTTTGTTTTTGTACAGAGACAACATTTAGAGCAAAAATATTCTAGGTGAAACTGCTCCCCACCCCCTCTTTGATACACTTTTTCTTTTCATGGATGAAAATGTGATTACTTTTCACTTGACTTTGTCAGATCCATTGTAGAGATGTATAATTTTGTTCGGGGGTTTGCTCAGTTCTTTGTTCCCTTACAGTGTTATGGCTCTGTTTTAAAGGTCTCCTCCCAGACTGCTGTCCTGGCCATATCCCTTAAAATGAATATAAGTATATAAATATATACTTTTGTGTAAATGTGTTGTTTTTGTTTTTTTCCTCTTTTAGATTATTAAAACGGGAATCCTGTAGCATTGTAATTATTTTCAGAAGCCTTTTTTTCACTATGTTATTTGTGTTATTTTTAAAGAAAAATAAAAAATGTTAAACAATGGGTAGCTGTCATGCATTTAGTTAACGTCCTCTCTGCTCCAATTGCATTGTTAGTATTGCCTTATTTTCCTGTTTATTTGCACCGTAAGACTACATCCAACATCGCTCCTCCCCGGCTCCACCCAGCGTGTCTCCATAACCTGGAAATAAAGCGAGACTAAATAAATAAATAACGGTGCTGCAGCTGTAAATACACTTGATTGTGGCAAAGCTGGAATTAGCCCCGGATCACAGCAGGCTGACAGATGTGCTCCGCTGCAGGAGTAGTTGGACAGGACCCGAGTGCTGTCGCCTGCAGCTGTCAGCATCGTGTCGGACGCCCTCAACTCGATTGACCTGGATGTGAAACTGGAATAAAGGCCGAGTCTTGCTTTATTTTGACAGACGGTTACAACCCAGCGATAGAAACAGGGGATGGTTGCTGCAGCAGCGGGGAAGCTAGCTAACTTTCACAGCCGGCGATTTCACCCATTTGTTTTCCTCCAAGAACGAATTAATTGTAAAAGAGAAAAAAACAAAACGATGAACAGACACTGAGATGCGTTTTTGGCCGGCTAAATTAGCTGTCTTCAATTGAGCAGAATGGAAAACAGGTGCCAAGAGGAGCGGGGAACAATGTTGTTATTAGCCAGTTAGCTAACGTTAGCCCTGCTAGCTGCTAGTTAACTACATCAAATTAGTGGGCTGAGTTAGCCTGGCTAACTCAGCCCACTAATTTCAATAAGCGACCACTATATTCTAGTTTGTTTGCTGTGTAACGTTAACTACTTCCGTAGATTTACTTAGTGGCAGGTTTCTCCAGTGACACGCCTCTTGCCTTTAGAGTTTACCATTTTTCTGCTGTAAACAAAGCTAGCTAGCTAGCCAGCTGTGCCGATCAGCGCAGAAATCGTTGCTACAGTCCGCTGTGGTGTCACTGCAATCTGTTGGCTGCACAACTCATAGCTTTACTACTGTCAAGCGGAGGACAACCATGGCTCAAGAAGCGTTTCCTTTGCATTTTCTGGTGTGGAACAATCAGTACCTGGAGCTTGATCGAGAGCTGCAGAAGAAGGAGGTAAGTGAGGAGACTCAGCTGATGCTTGATGGTGCTTTTACAGATGCGTTTGTTGTGTCGCACTGCATTGCGCTGATGCTGCTGGTGTGTTCGGTTCTGCAGCAGGATGTGGAGCGCCTGGATCCGAGGGGGCGCACCCCGCTGGAGCTGGCTGTGTGTCTGGGCCACCTGGAGTCCACCAGGGTGCTGCTCAGACACTCTGCAGACCCGACACACTGCAACGCACAGGGCTGGACCAGTGAGTGTTCTGATGTTACTCCCGGTTTCGTGTCCTCGGGCTGCTGAGGGAATGAGAAGCAGTTCCTGGCATTAAATGTGGATGTATGTTTCAGTCTTGCAGGAGGCTGTGAGCACCGGAGACCCAGAGCTGGTCCAGCTGGTGCTTCAGTACAGAGACTTCAAGCGTGCCACTGAGAGACTGGCGGGCATCCCAGAGCTTCTCAGCAAACTAAGACAGGTATTTGATTGGAGAATGTGAGCCCCTGCAGGTCTGACACCTGCTGAACTGAGACACACAACCGGATTCTTGACCGTTCCTGTTGAAGATTTAAGGAAATGTGCTTTCGCTGAGGACAAAGTTTAAGCATCCTGTCATTATGATCACTGTTTGCTTCTTGCGTATTCCCAGCAAGCCTCTGAATTTGTAAACTTAAGATACACAAATGTAAGATGCTCATGGAAGGCCTTTGTTTTTGTCTGAGTGGAGGATTTCTCTCTGTCTCTTGCAGGCTCGAGACTTTTATGTGGAGATGAAATGGGAGTTCACCAGTTGGGGTGAGTGTGTTTCATTGATGTGTTTTTTTCAGAGGTCAGTTTCAGCACCACAGCAGCTGGACAGCTCCCTCAGCAGCAGATGTCGCTCAGCAGACTTTGAAAGACGCGACTGTTAAAGCCACAGTGGCCTAATCACAAGACAGAGGAGGTCGATTTGAAAATGTAATGAAGTGCAGATGACTGAAACATTGCATAAAGTGTTACGTGAACCGTGTTTGACAGGACAACTCTGAAATGTAAAGCAGTCTGCTGTTTGAAGCAGAAGATGCTCAAAAGTTACTTACATGTTGCAGGTTAACATCTTAGCATCATCAACTAGTGTTTATCTTAAAGATCATAACATATGAACTGAACACTGTATGTTATTGCCTATTAATGTGTATTATTTATTATAGCTGAAGAATTGGAGAAACAAATGTACATTCTCCAGCCATTGTTACAAAACTAATGGTTACAATTGTAACATATTGTATTATTGTTGAATTAGTTTGTCTTCTGACTTGTTTCATAAAAGTTTTGATCAGTGAATCAATAATGAATCTAATTTTTTGTTGCCACTCTAATACAATAAGCTATAATGAAATTTGCCCGAGCAACATGCTATCCTCATTAATTCTGCTTTTCTCTTCACTGCACATTCCCTTCTTCGGTTACATCACTCTCCTGTCTGCTTTGTCACTTGTTTCTAAAAGGCATCTCCTCTTCTTCAATTCTCCTCTCAGTGCCCTTGGTGTCAAAGGTGTGTCCGAGCGATGTGTACCGAGTGTGGAAGAGCGGCTCGTGCCTGCGCGTGGACACCACCCTCCTGGGCTTTGAGCACATGACGTGGCTGAAAGGACGACGCAGCTATATTTTCAAGGGTGGAGGTGTGTGCCCTTTGCTCCTACAGCTGCCATCACATACGTACAACTAAGTGAACGGTTAAAGCTGATAGATGCTGAGCTCAGCCTGACAATGCAGAGCTTAGAGTGAATACAGTCTTCTCATGATTCCCAGTCAGGTACTTTACAGCCCTGCAGATTCACTTGTCTCATGACTTGACATCCTGCTCTCTAAGGCTAGTCATCATTTCTGCTGGAGGCTTTAATGTGTGTTTCCCGACTTCGTAACGAGGCCTGTAATGGTTTTCAGTCAGTCCATAATATTTTCATTTTCCTCCTGTGACGGTACCTTGTCCTCTTAGATGACGGGGCAGTGGTGATGGAGGTAGACCATGAGAAGCAGGTGGTGTACACGGAACCGCTCGTGTTGTCCCCTCGCGATGCCCCCTCGCTCCTCGCAGCCATGCAGCCGTCGCAAGAGAACACGGCCCAGAGACTCACGTCGCCCATCGTCTCCACGCACCTCAACACACGCAACATTGCCTTCGAGCGGTAACAAGCACACGCCGTTGTACAAATACGCAAACCAGAATGATTTTGTGACACTTAATCACACATCACACTCAATTTGTCTGTGTTTGCAAGCTAAGTATATGTCTCGTCTTGTTTTATGGAGCTGCTAACTCACCTAAAAGTATGTCAGCACAATTCATCCCTCATTATGTGTCCACAAACATGCATCACATCCCCATAGTTAACAATACATAAATATTGATAGTGTCTGCGCAATTAGAACACACTTTGTCTCATTGCATGTTTTTAGGAATAGGTCGGAAATCTGACTTTGTCTCGTTGCATTTTTAGGAATAAGTCTGGAATCTGGGGCTGGCGTTCTGAGAAGAGCGAAGTCGTCAGCGGGTATGAAGCCAAGGTAAGTGCCAACCTACTTCAAATGCTTTTACAGAGGTAAAAAGATCTATTTGAAGTTAGTTTTATACGTTATGTTATTGTTTGATATTTTCTGTGACTACAAATTACTTAGCATTGCCTAAATTGTCATGACAAAGATCAATGCTAAGATCATTCAATCAAACTTTACACAAACTTCAATCAATCTTCTAAATAAGAAACAATTGTTTGAATACATTTTTAATTAAATGTGTGATTTACAGATTGAAGAATGTGTCTGAATCTAAAGAGAGGTTTAGGTGTTTAGTCAGAGTTGTACTTTTGAGTTTGTAAATTGCTTTTTCTGAAGATGTGTGGACAACAAAATAGTGTGAGAAGTTACAGGCAAAATGCAGCAACTTTACTTAAGCAATGTGTACAAAGGTGTGTTTCAAGGAGTGCTTTTTCTTTGTTGCGTTTAGGTTTACAGTGCTACCAATGTGGAGCTGGTGACTCGGTCAAGGACAGAGCATCTATCAGACCAGGACAAGTCAAGAAGCAAAGGTGAAAACTCACGCAAGCGCACGCACAGAGAAAGTTGTAATTGTAAACTTTAAACTCTGTGCATGCACTGGGGAAGCGATATCTTGTCAAAAACAGTGTGACGGGGACTCTGGGTGTTTTGTTCTTTTACTCATGATACCAATTTGTCTATCACTTAGTGTATTATAAATTTATTCAATTTAGGCAAAATTGCTCTGGACATGTGTCATACTTTCCTTAAACAACCATATTGTGTAAAATGCATCAATTTGTGGAGCAGGCTGATGAAGATCTTGCTTCGTTTTTCCCACTCAGGCTCAAAGACTCCTCTGCAGTCTTTCCTGGGGATTGCTGAACAACACACAGCTCACAATGGGGTAAGAATCTCCACTGTGCCTCTGCATCACATCCACACACACACCACCCACACCACCTGCAGCTTCCTTTGATGAGCGCTGTCACTGACAACTCCCTTTCCATACTTCTGTCAGAGCAACGTGTCCCAGTGTGCCAGTCCTCACAACCCCACAGCCATTACAGCTGAGGAATACTTCAACCCGGAGTTCAACCTGAACGGCCGGGACATCGGGCGTCCCGTCGAGCTTACCAGCAAAGTCCAAAGGTAAGGTAGCGCCACGTCAACATAAAACTTCTCACATGTTCATCACCGCATCGGCAAATCCTAAATGAGCAGAACATTTGAGGAGCATTTTGGTCAAAAGGAGACTTAAACATTGTTTTCTTTCTTGCTTTCTGTTACTCTGCCTCCTTTCTAGGTTTAAAGCGACACTCTGGTTGAGTGAGACTCATCCTCTGTCTCTGGCCGAGCAGGTGACACCCATCATTGACCTAATGGCCATCTCTAATGCTCACTTTGCCAAGCTACGTGACTTTATCACCCTGCGCCTGCCGCCAGGCTTCCCTGTCAAGATAGGTGGGTGTGGTCCAGATATGTGGAGTTAGCGGGATGCCAGAGTGCATACGGAGCTCAAGCTTGCGTGTTTAAACAATGATTCCAGCACCAGAGCTGTTAGTCTGTAGCTGTAATTCTGTACTAAAGCTGTTGTGTTGCTTTGATGGCATGTTAGAACCCAACTAACTTGACTAGCGCTTTACTCTGGAGGTGGTTTTGTGCCTAATTTAAATTTTCTATCTTAAGTGTTCTATCACATTATGGATCAGTGAAGGAAAACTAGCCGATGAGTTGAGTAATTACAGTACAGACCACCCCAAATTCACGTCACAGCCCAGCACCATACCTGGGGTTACATCATTCTCTTTGGCAATTTGTCATTTTTATGTTTTTATCTATACTGGTGCTGCAGGAACAATCGATCATCTGTGTTGCAGAAAAATGTGGCAATTATTACATTTTGACCACTAGCATTTGAACATGGGTGAAGTTTTTTTTAAACAGAAATCCGTTATAAACCAACTGCTGCTTAGCCCACCAGATCTCCTGTCTAATTTCACTATCTTTCCGTTTTTCAGAGATTCCTCTGTTTCACGTGTTGAATGCCAGAGTGACGTTCAGTAACCTGTGCGGCTGTGACGAGCCGGTCAGCTCTGTGACGGTTCACAAACCAGAGAGCTCTGACGAAGCTGGTAACTACTGACTCATGCATACACATGTGTAAAATGAATAACATTTTTAGTACCTGGTATCTTTAAATGGCAAAAAATTCAACTATCATTTAGTTTCTTACATTAACCTCTAATAAACAGAAATCTAAAGCTCACAGTTTTACAACACTAAAAGGGTCAACTAGCTAATTACAGCAGGGATCCAACTGTACCATTGCTCACTGAGGAGATAATTAACAAAACGCAAAATAATGCCACTAATATTATGCATCGTATCTTATCTCAGGTCAGTCTCCCCCTCCCTTCCACTGTGAGGTGGACCCCTCAGTGTTTGAGCCCCCTCCAGACTACACCACCCTCGGTCCCGGCCGCAGCGAGCCAATGAGGGACGAGGATGACAACCTGCTGCAGTTCGCCATCCAGCAGAGCCTCCTGGACGCTGGCACAGAGAGCGACCAGGTCAGAGCGAGGCCTGATGGTTAACCAGTCACAGACTGAAACAGTTCAGTCAGTGTCGTGTCAGGCATCAGACTTTGGTCCAGATGAGGATCAAATTCTGCTCTATGTTATTTGTTATATCTAATTTTTTCAATCTTTGAAATGTTTTTTTTTCTTTGCTTTTATCTTTACTGATAAAACACCTCTGAGGTTAAATCCTCACATTATGTGTAAAAATGTGAAATATCACTTCTGTTGTTCATTGAAAAAATATCCTCACAGCAACTAAGGGAATATACAGTTATTACAGGCTACGTTTTACACATTTGTAAAATTAATGCCACAGTCTTTATATATTTCCCTTAAGTCTAAAGCCAGTTCTAATGGTAATTCCTGCTTTTTAGGTGACCATCTGGGAGGCTCTGACCAACAGCCGCCCGGTACCCCAGTCTCCTCTGTATGAGGAAGACTCTCAGCTAGAGAGGTAAGCAGACCCTCAGACTTTATTTGTCTTACTTCCTTACTTTATAGGGATGTTCACGCTGCTCAAACTGGTGAGATGACTGCAGTTTGACTTAACTGTCAATAGAATTTATCAGTTATATTAGATTGATCAGAATTTATTCTCAATAGGACCATTTGCAGTTGTTAGGGTTGTAAAATCTTCAGGAAGTTTAAGCCATGCCTTTTTGTATCTCTTTCTATTCGTGTAAATCTCTGGCCTGGGAAGTAATTTAATTAAAGATCTCTAAATAGAGTCCAGTGATTAGCGTCTTCTTTCTCTTTCTCTTGAGAACAGCAATTCCCATTCATCCTGTAATGAAGCCCAGCAGTGAAACGAGCTTGTCTTTGTTTAATAGTACTTGACTTGAAGTCTTAATATCCTCGTCGCTTTCTCCCCTCAGGGCGATCCAGGAGTCCCTGTCCATCTCACTGGCGAGCAGAGAGGGAGAAGACATGGCGGACCCCAGCCAGCCCTCCTCTGTCTCCCCGTTGGACCCCACCGCCAACTCTCCGCTCTCCTACAGCACAGTGACTGATCCGCGGTTGTCTGGACACTTCGGCGTGGCAACCAGCTTTGACGAGCAGCTGCGTATTGCTATGGAGCTGTCGTGCAGAGAGCAGGAGGAGATAGACAGGTAAGGCTGGACACAAGCATTAGTTCACGTCAGGAAGAATCAACTTACTGCCTCTACTGTCTCTTTGCTGCTTCTTTGTCCTTTGTTATTTCAACTGAGTGTGCACACAGGGAATTGTGCAGCATGACAAACAACATGTGCAACACTTTGGGGTTTCTCCCAACAGCCAAAGTGGAGGATAGAATCTTGTGGCATCGACTGTTCATGTTGTTCGCGGTGCCCATTTTTGTGTAGCGTATGTTGTCGTAAGAGGAAATCAGAGAGACCGATTTGTTCAATTTTGCAAACTTGAAACATAAAACTGCAAAACAAAGTTCAAATATTTTTGAGGTAATTTTTTTATCCTCAACCCTTTAATGTGTGTCCTGTGTTAAATATTGGGAAATTAAGATAAATCCACAGGGAATCTTCCCCTCAAATATACTTCCTTTTCCTGAAAGAAAGACCTGCAAGTAAGCAGCCTTTTTGGCACGTTTGTGTCTGTTTTCTGAAACCTGTCTTATGTCGTGAAACAAAGACTTCTTGTCCAAATCTCATTAATGCAACCCCACAAATATCATAGCCAAACGCTAAAGTGCTTATAACAGTAATACAACTGTATTTGCTTGTTACCTCTAGCTAGTTTCATTATTTTGATGCTAATGGCAGCTTACAGTTCATCAGTCTATAAAAGTCTTTTTGGAAGACAGTTAATAAATGAACATGCAAACAACTCAGATGGAAAAACGTTTGTATCAGATGATAGGTCTGAAGTCCAGGATTCATGCTCCCGGGTTTAGTGCTCTGAAACAACACAATGGAATTGCTGTGTTCAACAGATTTTGGGTCGGTCAGTGATTGAAAGGTTGGTGGTTCGATTCCACCCTGTAATCTGTGTCATGGTCGTTACGTTCTGGGGAAAGACACTTCACCCACCTTGCCTGGTGGGAATGCGTATGAATTGTTTGTGGTGGTGGTCGGAGGGCAGAATGGCAGCCACGCCTCTGTCAGTCTGCCCCAGGGCAGCTGTGGCTACAATCGTAGCTACCACCACCGGAATGAATGAGTGTGAATGAATAATTGACAGTGTAAAGAGACTTTGAGTGTCTAGAAAAGCATTATATAGATCTGATCAATTATTATTTTTTATTATTGCCAGGTCACACAGTAAAATCCTCAAGTCAACACTTTAAAGACGGTCATGTGGCCCCATATAACCACTCAGAAGATGACATAAGAGAATATATTTCTGGGAAACAGGCATCGTAAAATGACTGGACTGTCATTGTTCTGGCCAATTCTTTCTTACTTTTCTTACGTAGGAAGCAAAAGGAGGAAGAGGAGGAGCTGGAGAGGATCCTGCAGCTGTCACTCACCGAAAAGTAATGTAACAGCAGCAGCGGAGGCAGCTCTACATCGGGGAACAATCATCTTAATTTATTATGTTTCTTTCTTTCTTTTTAAAAAAAAAAAACAAAAACCTATGATGTTAAGTTATTACAGATATTTTATTTGTCTTTCTCACGCGAAGGCTGCTGCAATAGAGTGTCAAGGACCTGCATATAAGAAATGTGAAGTAGGGGATAATGAAGAGATGAAACAGGTACTCTGAAACACACTATAGTGAAGGAGACAAAAGGGAGAGAGTCTTTGTCTTTTTTATTGAATATTTTTCACAGTCTTGCTGTCTTTATTGAGTGATGAATGATCCTTAAACTTTAAATCTATAACATGATCCGTGATAATGATGAAAAACAAGAAAATACAGTCTTAATGGAATAACTTATAAAATATGATTATAACATTTGAAACATTTATGTTGGCTTACTCTTACGTGTGAAAAATAAAGAATAATAATCATACTGGATCGTGCTTTTTTTTCTTTACTGATGGAGAAAAACAGGTAACACAGCAATACACACTCCGACTCATGATAATCTGTTCTATTCCTGATCGATTACCTGAGCATGTATACGCACAGTAGATGAACCTTCCTCGGCTCATCTGCTCTATGTGACGACGGAGAGATTTTATCGTCTCTCACTTTTTCTTTGTTGATTTTTTTTCCCCTTTTGACGTCTAATAGCAGCTGATTGAGACTACATGTAGAATTAAGACCTTTTAATACAAAGCACTCCTTCAATCTTAGAAAGAAACACAGTTTTGTGTGCTTGCAGGTCCTGTGATGTGCACAATAACCAGCTGTCACATTCAATTTCATACTTTTAAACCACAAACACTGAGTGAAAAAGACTAAAAACAGACATCACATGTAGATGAAACTAAATCTGCAACAGTGGAATATTTTTTTGTGGCTGATCGATTGTTTTCTTAAATGTGAGTGCTTCTTTGTTGGGCTGTCTTTGAGCTTATTATTGATTTTTTTTTAAAAGCATCACTTTGGTCCCTTGGAAATTGTTATTTTCTAACTTCTAAATCAATAAATTAAGAAAATAATTGTGAGCCGCAGATGGAATTTAAATCATATTGACACTGGGTCATAACATTGTCCATAACAAAGTGCTCCTAAGCTCTTGTCTGCGTCATCATTTAGACACAAAAATGTGGTATTGTGAAACATGATTAAACAGTGATAGCTTGATGCAGTTTTGTGTAAATATTCTTCCATTAAGACCATGACAAAGACACAACAAGGAATTTCAGTGTTAATGCTACGCTGTTGCAATGTGAAAATCTCTCCAATTTTAAAGTTGTGCAACTAAAGTAATCTGGTCAATTTAACAACTGTCTCCCAACTTTGGTCCAGACTGAAATGAGACACCTTGTGGATACATTTTCATTAAATTTTTGCCACAGAAAGTGAATTCTAATTACTTTGACTAACCCATTTCATGTCCTCCAGCACCAAAGCTTCCCCTTATTCAGTGAAATATTTCAACATGTCCTCAATATATTGGCTTTTTTTTTTTTTTAATTTGCACAGAGTCTCAGATTCTTTCTTCTCTAACTTCCCATCAGGTGCCACCAACAGACTGTAGTTTCTGAATAAATGCATCAAAATGCTATGTTAAGTATTAAGGAACGTGAAACAAGCTCAAGCAACATCATTGTCTACTACTAAACACACAGAGCAGTATGCTGTTATGTCGGCTACACCCCACATCTCTGTTTATATATAGATGTACAGATGCAGTCCTCCAAAAGAACCTGCACCCACATAACTTGAGATCTCTGTCTTGAGATAATGAGAACTTGTTTGTTTTCTAATTTATTTGCTACATATTTTTAACGTTGTTCGGAGCACATTTGGGAGATTTCTACAGCAACTTGTACAGGCAGATTTAACTCATATCTGCTGGGAACCCATGTGATCTCTGAGCTGTATTTAAAAGTTTCACATGAAGTTAGCAGAAACTGTGTTCATTTGTTTGATTTTCTTCCTCCCGGCCAGAATTACTGTAGATGTTTTGTCTCCGTTTCTGTACAGCTCGCCGAAGCTCATCGTCCAAGTGACCTAGATGAGGCCATGACAAACGTTCATTTAGACTTGACTTTATTGGCTGGTCACACAAACCTGATGTAATGTGAAATCATTGTTCGTTCTCACTGATCTTTGGGCTGACATCGTCAGGATTCACATATTCACCCTCCTCCGGTTTGACTGGAGGAGACTGAAGCTCCTCTGTGGTCTGTAAACGCAGCGTTGGTGCTACTTGCGCCTTGGGTACTTCTTTAGCTGTAGGCAAAGTGATGCACTTTGGAGCAGGTGACGCTTCTGTTAAAGACAAAACAGACATTTGTTAGGAGCTGCGTACTCATGCTTTACTTTCTCTATGAGCAGCGTTCTCACCGATGCGAGTGTCGTAGGCCTGAGATGTAACATAGGGATGAAGACGGTGCTCTGTCTTTTCAAGGAAGTATTTGAGTACATCGTTCAAGGAGGAAGCCGTCACCTGCAGCGAAGGGAGACAAGGTGTGATCATTTTAGTGACAGTTTCTTGATTTGATTTCTGTTTGCATACATTTACAGTAAGGTTTCACTGCAGTGCCCATACTGATGGTTAAGGTCATTCTATAATCCTGCTCTGTAGCCGCTGGTCATAATCATGGATCTTTTCAGTTTTCTTGTCATATTACATAAAGGTTGTCCTGACCTTTATCCAAGCTGACGCTGCAGGTGTTTGGGCATAAACAAGGTTAATATCTGACTTAGATGCTTCTATAAAAGACGTGATGCTGGACATCACAGTAAACTGAGATGATCTTAAAATGTTCAGGCTACTTCAAATTTCACACAATGGCAATATTAACAGAGTGTTAGTATTATTGGGTTTTTAATGTGTGACTTGATAATAATCCTCTATAATGCTGCTGGAATGGAGAGTCTCACTAGATACAACATTACAGCAGGATATGTTGCCATCACACTCAAAATTTAGTTTGGTTTAAACAGAAAAAAACTGTTGTCAGACATGCACACAAGATCCAGAAGGACCCCTCACATGCTTTACACATTTCAGACTTTGAACTACTACCTTCAGGTAGGCGTTACAGAACCTGCAAATAAAAGAGCAACAAATCAACTTTTATTCCTGCTTCTGTCACACTGTTCAGCAAACAATGGCTCGATCCAAACCCTTGATGTGTCCGGCCCACGCATTTTAACAACACGACTGATCTCTGGATTTTATGTCGTGCTGGTACGTTTTTATCAGCTTTACACAAAGTGCAGTTCCTCTTGCAAGTACAATGTACATGTGTGTTTGGATGTGTGGGTTTATGTGTGTGATTTAGACAGGATTGTTTTAATACATGGTTTTATATAAGTATGAGTTTTTTCTGTGCCTAGTTGTGTATTTTTTTGTTTTATTCCCATGCTGTCTGTAGTTGTACGGAACTGCAAAATTTTCACTACTGTTAAATTCCCCTTTCGGGACAATAGAGTATTTCTCATCTCAATATAGAGATCACATTGTATTCTACTGTACTTTGTTGTCGCCTCTTTCATGACATGTGGTGGATTACATGCTGAAACAATATTAACATGAATCAAAGTGCTTGTGCATGTTGTCACTGCTGTGCTCAAAACCTCCGGTTAGATTCTTATTTTGCCATTATTTGAATAACTAATAACTTTAAAATGTTTTGTCTTGCTCAATCTAAAGAACAGTTTGATCTTTGGAAGATAGTCTGATACATTACAGTGAGGATGATCTTACAGACTGCTGACACGCTGGAAACAGAGCGTTTACATATTTCTGTTGCATAGTTTCACCAACTTTTCAACATACTGATACATGCAGTGCTCGCGGTGGAATTTGTGCAAAACCTTGATAATAGCTAAGAAGGATCTATAATTTTCATTGCAGGGTATGAATAATTTGTGCTCCAGATTTAATTTTCTATCAGTATTGAGCCTCAAACACTGAAGGATTATTGCTCGTAGTTTTCCTGTTGGTTAAAAGCTGTGATCTGTGGAACTTACTGGTGTGTCCAGTTCAATCACAAACCCTGAGTTTGTGTGCGTCAATCTGTAGTTCTTTATGACGGGCCCGCTGAAACACATATTATGAAATATACATTATTTGGGTAATAATGAGACACTCTTGGGTTAAAAGTCACATTTCTGTTTCTTTTCTTGTGCATCCTTTGTGTGGTTCAGATTGCTATAGTGTAGATTATTTTGCAAATGAAAAATTCCATATAAATTTGTATTAGTTAGCCTTAAATTGATTGTCAAGTATTTCCTGGTGGACTCTTCTCTTCCTGTAGATATATGTATCAGAATAAAATAAAGAGCAACCAAAAAACCACTAGATGAATGGTCAGACCTGGGTGTCGGCTGTCTGAGGGTCAGGGCGTAGTTGTTGGTCAGGGTGGACGGGCGGAGGATGATGCTTCCATACTCCGGGTTCGCCTTCAGCATCTGCTCGGCCTCCTGTCGAGTCACATCGAAGAAACATCTGCGGGATTTCAATTAAAAAACAAACACTTTATTCTCTATAAAAGTATCAACAGTGCAGATATGTTGGTACAGACAGGCAGAGACAATGTGAATGTGCCAGACAGTCACTGTTTTTATTGTCACAATAATAATAATAATAATAAAAAAGTTCCTTGTAGTGCTTCAGTTTAACTTACGAAGGAAGCTCAGTGGTCGACTTGTCTTTGGGTGGTGAAGTGGAGTCATTGTTTGAATCTAGGGACTTCAGGAACATTGGTCGAGGTGGAAGGGTTGGGCCGCGACACAGTTTAGGATTTCTTTTCCTTTCCTGACTCAGAGTCTCTTTCAGCTGCATCATCTGGCCTGGCAGCAGCTGCAGATTCTTAGGAATATCCTTCTGCAGGTAAATCAAGCGCATCGCATCAAATTCAAATAATCTGTACTTAGTTAGGAGTTAAATCCTGGTGTACTCCTGTGACTTCCACAGAAAAATGATCAAAAGTATCACCTCTCCCTGCACGAACATGAATTTGAACATACACTTCCATTAAAGGAAAAGAGAAAATAAGAGAAAATATGCGATTGTTTAGTTTAGGTGCAGGTTTTTTTTTTTTTTTTTTAAATCAGTACCTCAAACCCTGTAAAATATGAAGTTATTTTACCTTTAATCTTTGTGAAAGATTAAGTTAAACAAAAACAATTCATTCTTCCACCAAAATGACGTGTGTTGTCTTAAATAATGTCGTTCTACACAAATAACTACCATCTTTTACAAAAACCCTTGCCATCATTTGATTGATTTATATTTAGACATTCTCCCCCCTTTGTTGTTTGAACATTTTTTTTCCATTTAGAGGGAAGTTTGTCTTTCAAAGCAAACTCTTTGCTTTATAAGATAAAACAAATAGTCTTTCAAAGGGAGGCCAAATTATTGCCTCATTATTGACCAGGAAGTCTTGGTCTCTTTTGTTTGTATTACGTAAAGCCAAGACATTGTTCAAAAGAACACACAGTGACATCTTGTAAAACCACCAAGTTGTGGTGTCAGACTACTCAGATAGAAACTGAACTGCTGCCTTTTGTAGAACTATTTTTTTTATTACTTTCACTTTTTTTTTTATCTAGCTATTTGCTCTTTGCTCTTATATTTATTCCAGATCTTTTTTTATTGTATGCACTCAAAAGCACTTTTATGATGATGATTGATGATTTTCTAAAAGTGTAGCAGAGAGCTTTATGCAACAGAAACATCATTCTAGTGCACTGTTTTTATGCATGTGTGCTTGAATGACAATATCTATCTATCTATCTATCTATCTATCTATCTATCTATCTATCTATCTATCTATCTATCTATCTATCTATCTATCTATCTATCTATCTATCTATCGGAGCAGATTTGAAGCCAAACAATTGGGGATTTTTTATTTTTTATTTTTATTTTTTTTACAAAAACTCAGCAAAGTCCTGAACAATTAGCAGCAACTGTACCGAACATGTTACCAGATGTGTGTTTGCTTACTTTTCCCACTGTCAGGATGAAACCCCTCCACACCTCTGCTGTGTCAGGATTGTCCAACTGCACCGTCACATGCACGACACACACAAATATGTGAAAGGAAAAGATTAATCCATCTGCTTTGAAGAACATCTGTGAACATCTGTGGTCTATGTCAGTCAGGTTTTAGTGCAACAGACCTTCAGCTGCACCTTCTCTGAGCTCAGACTGAGGGTGAAGATGGTCGGCTCCTTCTTTTTATAAAAAGTGTCTAACTCCACGGACTTCAGCTGCTCCAGGTCCAGCATCTCAGTGTACTAACAAACAATCAGATGGACACTTGATTACCAAAACATAGGAGTTGTTAGTTCTCTAAATACTGCCTTATTGCTTTTCAACTGTGCTGCTTTTGTGCCTAATTCTTGGCACTGAACACTCCCAGAAGTAGAAGAGCGTTCAGGGGTTCGTCACCGTTGCCAGTACGGAGAAACCTGGTTGTTCTGGGAGCCGCTCAGAAAGGGTTTTCAAGGGACTATTTTGTGGTTTGGGGTTCTATTTTGAACTCATTGTGACTATCATTAACATTATAGTGTTTGTGGGGCTGCAAAGTGGATCAGTGGTTAGCACTGTTGCCTCGCAGCAAGAAGGTTGCTGGTTCGCGTCCTGTGGGGACACCCAGGATCTTTAGGCGTGGAGTTTGCATGTTCTCCCCGTGCAGCGTGGGTTCTCACATGGTCCAAAAACATGTTGAGGTTAATTGGTAATTCTAAATTGTCCGTAGGTGTGAATGTGAGTGTGCTTGGTCGTCTGTCTCTAAGTGTGGCCCTGTGATAGACTGGAGACCTGTCCAGGGTGTCCCCTGTCTTCACCCTAAGTCAGCTGGGATAGACTCCAGCCCCCCATGACCCTAGTGAGGATTAAGCGGTGTATAGATAATGGATGGATGGATTATAGTGTTTGCTTCAAACATAACAAAAAAAATGTATTGGACAATATTATAGGTGTTCCTGAATAAACTGGAGAGACTTTTTCCCATTTTGGCAAGCAGGGAGCTTGGTGTTATTATTTAGTCATTTGCACACAATTCTGTTGGCAGGAAGTTAGACAAGATTTCTTGTCCTCCTAATTTGCCCAAATATGCAAAAGCAGTCTCTAAAACTTGTATTCAGTAACATCTGCAATATTGTTCTAATGAACTGTATGATTTAATGCCAAAAAATGTAACTAAAATATTTTCTTAGCATGTTTTTCAGTTGTTAGTGAAAAACACTGTTATAATACTGTCAAACATGTTATCCCTAATCATTAAATGAAGTGTTTATATTACATACACAATGGCATTTGCATTGCAGACAATTACAATAAAACGTTTTGCAACATAAATGTAAAGTGTCAGTTAGGTCTACAGCAAACTGTACAAAAGAGTCCTACAGAAACCTAAAGGTTCCCCCAAGAACCCCCAAACAAGCAAAGTTCCTTAAATATCCCCACAGGTCCTTGATCCTGTCCTTATTTGAAGACAGCACATTTTCACATATTTTCAACGAAACACAGTTTAATTAATTCTACACACATTTTCATTTAAAGGAAACTGTTTGCTTACTGTATCCTGCGTGTCATCTTTGTACAGAAACAGCGTCGCTCCACGGATTTCTCCGTAGTACTCCTTGAAATCCTGAAAGTCACGTGTTATTTTCAATTTCTGCCTTTGATACATTTCAAAATTTGTCTTCACACAGTGACGAAAGGTAATTCTGCACATATTTATTTTGGTTCAAACTTGAGGTACTTTTACTTTACTTATTTGCATTCTTACCCTACCTCTGCTACTTTACTCTTGTCTAAAATCTTTAGTTATCAGCTACTTTGCAGACTAAAGCTACAAAACACATGACCACATATTACTAACTGTAAATCATCATTTAATTAGAATGCATAGTTAAGGCTAAAAGACCCACCAGTGTTAAAAGGTAGTTAAAGTTTGCTTCATCTCAACCAAATACATCATTAGAATAATACAACGCTGTTCATGCATCACTATAAACTTATTTTATGTACTTGTTGATAACACTTCTAGGAATAGTTTGAAGGCTTTTCACTTTTATCTATATGAACTCCTCCACAGCTCACACCATCTCCATCTCACCTTCTCTTTGTTCTGTTTCTTCAGCAGGTGTCCAGCGTGGTAGAGAGGCAGAGCTGTGATCGTCTCCCTCCTTTTGTGAACAACTCTGATGTGCGCAGACATTCTCCAGAACTCAGTCAAACTTCTTCGCTTCTTCTGGCCTGACTTTCTTGAGCTGCGACTCAGTTACGTCCGTTTGTCCAACAGTGTAGTCATTAACTCAGAGTAAAGAGTTGAGTCCTGAGAGGGATTTGTTCTCCTTTGTTTCCTTGTGTAGTTCTCGAAGCGGTGATGAATCACTGCTGAGTCTTTGGTATATCTGAGACTATTGGTCTATAAACCTGCAGTGATAAACTTGTCACCCTCTTTTCCTTGAGTTTGAGTGCTGTTTTGTCTCTGAGAACAAGGAAATGCAGCAGTGATTTATAAAGAAGGAAGTAGTTAAGAAAAAAAAAAATCCCAAAACAAATCTGCTTTTGTACTTTGAACCCGGGCATTACTCCGGAGAGACGACTTCACACTGCACACTCAGCAGCAATAAAGGCACACAGATAGTCATGTTTCCTCACTTCAGAGGACACTAAACTGACGCTACATTTATGTTTTGGAGACTTTCTCTAAGTCTGAATACTCGCATCACACTTAACTTCACCTTTAACCCTTAGGCTAAAATTTTATTGATGTTATGGGATTTGCTATTTGTCCTTGAATAGGAGACGACTGTGTCTGTGCAAAGAGATTTATGTCCCCACAACATGAGGAATACACCAACACACACACACACACACACACACACACACTTTTTCTAAGCTAAAACTCACTCTTAAAGTGTAAACTGGATTAATTATTTGCATTTAACCCATGTGGGCAGATAAGCAGCTCAGTATCAGTATGGACTGATATAATGAACAAACACAGCTTGTAGGCCAACATTCAAATACAGTTCAGACTTCTTGATGACTTCAATTGTAAAAATTACTTATATTATTAAAAATGTTGTACACACTGAATACACATGCACATACACATGCGCGCACAGACACACATTATTACTATTTGATCTGTTCAAATTGCAAAGAGAATAAAAAAAAGAACGAAAATAAAAATAGATTTCTAAAAATATATTTTTAAAAAATTAAAATAAATAACAATAATAAAATAATAATAATAAAATAATACATATATAAAAACGTAACTACTGTGGTAATATAACCCAAAATGTGATGTCCACGTTTGTGGACGCCAGGTCTTAAGCAGTAAACTTACAAACCAAATTTAAGAAAAAGATTTAAACTGGCAGAAGATTGGATTAGTCTTCATTTTCTTTTTTGTATTTGTGCATTTACTTTCATTACTTTGAACATAGCAGATGGAGTTAAGTTCTTGCATGATATTTTCTACAGTGTGAAGTGTTTCTAATGGAGGCTTGTGAAGCTGGAATATACACATTTATCACAAGTAGCTTTAGTAGTTAGTAGTATTTAGTATTCATTTATTTATTTTAGTAATTTAGTATTTTTTGTAAAAGCCACAAAAGCAACAGGTTGCTGTTTCCTGCAGTGCAGTTCTCAGTGATGTCCTCAGTCACCACCAAAGGTTTTGCATGGATCATACCAGCTGTATAGCAGAAGTATGTAGATATTTTACTTGTTGCAACACCACCTGCACCAACCATAATAGTGGGTTGTAAAAACAGTGGCATTAAATCTTCCAGTGGGAGACACTGGCAGCTGCAGTAGCTGCTAACAGGAGGCTGACAAGAAGAGCAGGTTTTCTAACATCACGTCATCGGCGTCACAGTGGCACGAAAGAGGCACTTTTCTGAACTAAAGTTTAGCCAAATATCAAACAGTTTCTCTGTCAGTTTTATACAAAATAGTTCTGAAAACAGTCGATGCTATAACTTGTCGACGGTGTGTATAGAAACACAACATGTGTCGTCTTCTAGGAGGAATGACTCAGCACATGGAACTTTTTAATGATGCTTAAAGTCAGTTTGTTTGCCCTCCACGGTTTTATTTTCCTCTTTGTCAGAAATGTTTCATTTTGGTTTCACATTTGAGGCCACTTAAATAACCTAAAAATAACATTAGCCAAAATAATGCATGGCCATATAAACCGAGTAATTTAAGTAATTAAAAACCATCTTAGTGATTATCTCAAGAAGCTGCACTGTGCAGCATTCAGCAGAAACCTGAGTTAGGGTACGAGAGAGAAGGTTAGAATGGCTGATAATGAAAGCTCAACCAACACACCTCAGTGATATTACATTTATTCAGTTTTAAGAATTACTGCAGTCCATAATTTTGTCATTTTCGTTATCCATCCTGTAAGATGAATTTGCTCTGAGTTGTGCTTCTTCCTTTGTTCCACATTAAAAGGACTTTTTGTGGGGTTGAAGCCCCTTAATGCACATTTGTGATTCGTGACTTTGGAATACATAAATAAAACAGATTAGGCTTAAGACACTGAGAGGCCTGGCTCATGTTTCCCTGAACACTGCCTGAGGCGTTTGTTCAGGCCGGTGTAGATTTTGTTGTATGGATCTAATCTTTCATTCAGTCTCATTTCAGGTGTCTGGGTTCACACTTATGCCACTATTCTCCTGGAAGTCACAGCTGGTCTCATTATGTCCACAAGAGTATCGGTTGTGCAAAACTCAAGCCTAAAAACAACTGATTATTTGGGGGTTTCCTAGAAGGATGAGCTGCCAGCTCAGTTTTATTGCTTGGTGAAAGTGAATCTGCTTTCTTGTCTGTAGTCTTTACGATCTGCAGCTTAAAAGTGACGCCTCAGTTTCTGGAATTGTTGGTAATGAGCACTGAGCAGGGACATAGTACAGGAACTCTTCACACATGTATGGCACAGTCAGTTTACATGTAAGTCTCATACAAGCACTGCCACCTACTGGTGCCACATGTCCAAACCATCTCTCACTGTAGCTCTGTTCCTTTCAGCAAAAACCTTTTTGACAATACCAGTAAACTTTACATTCTAACTGAAACTCTTCAAGTTATTGCACCTAAAATAATATGTTTGTACTTTATTTAGTAATTTAATAAAAACAAAGCTGCAACTTTTAAGTGTTTCCATTACTGATTAACATGTTGATTAATTCCTCAAGAGTGGTTTGCTCTAGCCCTGCGATAGACTGGTGACCTGTCCAGGGTGTCCCCTGCCTTCGCCCTAAGATGGCTGGGATAGACTCCAGCCCCCCCGCGACCCTAGTGAGGATTAAGCGGTGTATAGATAATGGATGGATGGATGGTTTGCTCTATAAAATGTGGGACAAAGTGAAAAATGTCAATTAATGTTTCCCCAAATCTCTTTACTGCCACTGAAAAGTAATGAAGCCAGAAAATATGAAGATTTAAGAAGTTATAATCAGAGAATTTAAATGTATTTTTCTTAAAACAAAACAAAACAAACGTAAATTAATTCATCAAAATGATTGGCGAAAAATGTAATAGATTACAAATAGTGAATAAAATATCCATCTAAATATCAATGACAGTCATTCATTCAGTTTACAAAAGTGTCAATCTCTTCCTCTGTGCTGTAATTCTACTCTTCTTCTTCTACCTAATCTCTATAAAGGACAACTTTGGGGTTTTTCTCTCATCTGCTGACCTTATTCAGGTTTCTCCCATTTTTCCCTCATAAACATTTTTACCTTTTCAGCCCAAACTGAGAACTTAAAGACAGAAATATTGCATTTTATACAGGCTGTAATTTTCAGCCTCAGAGGCAAAATCAATGTGCCATTAGTGGGACGCCTGTTGACATGAAGAGAAAGTGAGAAGTTGTTTTGCTCATAGCTTTTAATAATATATGCACAGATATCAGCAGAACATTTCAGCATCTTGTATTCTGTGTGTGCACATGTGCCTGTATGAAGATATACACAGTAAAAAAAAAACATTTGGCACCATGCGTCTGTTCTCTACGTGCCTCCTGCAGACTGATGTCCGTTGCGCGCCAGATTTCTTTCTCAGTGGTTTTCTTTGACCCTGCTGGTCCCTTTAGCGGCTCCCAGCTTCTCCTTTAATCCCTCATGCTGGAGGGGAAGGCCGGGGAGACGCTCACAAAGGAGAGGAAACGGTCGCTGTTCTCCATCATGGGGCCCCTAATGATGCTCCCCCTCAAGCACTGGCTGAGGAGAAAATGGCCACAGGGGTGACAGGGATGGGGGATAATACGCTGGACTGATGAAGCTCTAGTAGGCCTCTGAGACAACAGCATGTGGACGCTCCAATTTATGTAAATAAAACATGAAAGGTGAGGCATGTCTTTTCAGTTTTATTTCAGTGTGTTGGTGGTTATGATTCTGCCTTGATGTCAGTAATAAATACAATTTTAGTTCATCTAGTTTTGACGTCATTTGGGTTTTTTTTTTGGCAATAACAGGATGATTCCTTTTGTGGTCTTTTGCTGCCTTGTTCAGCTGTACTGACATGAAGGCCCTAAACAGGAGGACAGATAAGAAAACAGACACATCAAACCAGAACTTATATTACAGATAAGTGATCATATTTTGATTCAGACTAACCTAACAGATTTGGATTATGACTAGCTGGCAGGCTGGGGTGAAAGGTCAGGCTGGAGGTCGAGGTGAGGCAGGGGTCAGACTGTCCCCAGGCATCATAACAGGGACATGGCTGGTTGTGGTTCGCGCCGCAGGAGACGTCCCCTTCTGGAAAAACAAAACATCTTCAGCCCAGGTTCTGTTTTATTTCTCCTTCCTACCTCCATTCCTATCTTTACTTGTTCTAATTAGAAGAATGATAAAGTGGCATGCATGCGTTTCCAGGGGTAACTATGCATATTTATCTGTCTCCTATTCTAATGCCTGCAGTGATGGAGGAGAGGAGGTGTAAGCGAGCCTGTAATGAGAGGCCAAGGTGAGGGGGAGGCGGGGGGGGAGGCAGGGAGTCTGCTGGCTGAGAGGACAGAAGCCTGGGGAGGAGAGGTGGGCCTCCTGCTGCGGGAGTCGTCTCAGCCAGACTAATATTAACACAGGACCACCGGCTTCACACATCAGTCTGCTGTGTGGTCTGGAAACAGCAGAGAATCTATGGCTAGATCCTTGCTTGTGTTGCATCTACTCTCAGACGTACGTTGCTTTGGATAACAGCATCTGCTAAATGAAATTGTAGAATTGTAGCGAATCTGCTGTAATCTCTGTGTCTGCTCTGTGAATGCATCTAGTGTGAAATCTTACATTAACAGACATTCATTAGAAGTTCACTTGATTTTTTTTTTTTGCACACAACTTGTTTCAGAAATGCTCTTGCAAAAAAGTCATTTTCTTGTTTTAAATGTGGTAGTATTTTTTTTTCCTGCTTTAAAAAAATAATTTCTAAAAGAAAATCCTGCAAACAGTGAAACAGAAAAGCATGAATTCAGAATTACTGACATCACCCTGCAGCTTTTCTGACATAAATACAATCAGATGAGAAGATTTTAAAACTAAATATGAAAATATATGAAAGAACAAGCATCACAAGTTATTATGAGGTTGGCTCCACAACATGCTCACTCCAAGATAACTGCAGTTATGTGACAATTCCTTGCAACATGTAAATTTACTTCGATAATCCAACAATGTGTATGCATGAAAAGTGAAAGATTAAGATGATAGTTTGCAGAAAAACATGCAATATTTTTGCATGTGGTGTTGCAAGACACCATGGGCAAGAAAAATGGAGGTGCTGCTAACAGAAGGCAAAAATCAGATAATTAGTTGTGGACATAAGAGCTTGGAGAATTCAATTCTTTATAATGTCTTTGAAGAAACATTTGATTTCTGTTTGTTACGTGTGTTGCAGTAGAGTCACAGCAAGCAGAAGAAGTCTATCAATGAGAAAACAGTTGTACAGTTACATACCAGCACATTTAAACACACTCAAATACTGATCACACTCACAGAGCATTTTACCTTGTTTATGTCTACTGCTGTGTTTTCTGATTCCCAGAATCCCGCTGATAGAAAAGCTGGACTCAGAGGAACAAGCTGCTCCCATGGCAACAGATGCTGCTGATGACACTGCAGGGACAGAGGTCAGAGTCAGGAAACATTTGTGAGTGGAAGACAGATTGTGAGAGAGGAGAAGGAACAGAAACAGCTCACCAGTTTCATTAGACTCACACTGGACTTTGTTCCTAATGATCCTGTAAGGAAAGAGAGAGCTCATTCAATGCTTATCATGAAGATCTGTGTAGTCAAGTACACCTGTACACATGAGATCTTTGATACCTGTTGATGGAGCTGATGCTGGGCACACTGCTGTGGTCACACACTCGCTCCAGCACCAGCCTGTCTCGGATCTCCCAGGCGAACATAGTGGGGTGTTCGTGTTTCAGATGCAGGATTCTTTGCACGACTCTGGGAGTGGCCACTTTGGGCTTAGAGCCCCCAATCATTCCTGGTTTGATGCTTCCTGTTTCATTGTACCTGAATGAACAGCATTGATATCAGTCAGGATGGTTCATATTTTACCTGAGGTTGTATTACCAGACCAAGCAGGCAAATACCCAGGAGTCACTGAAGCCCAACATACTTTGATCACCTGCCAATTAAAAAAATTTATTAAAAAATGCACCACATGATTACAGTCTTAGCAATGGCAGGTCCTCTCTCCTCCATCTTTTGTTCAGGATATTAAGCTCAAATATGTATTAAATAATTAACTTCCAGGATGTGGGAGTACTATTCACTCACAGGATATGTAACTCCAACGAGCAAATTAATATTTATCTTCACAATTAAAAGGCAGTCTGACAATTATTCTTTTTGACTGCTTTTTTTTAGTCAGTATAATTTCTGGAAATATTGAATATTGGTCATCATTGCTCCCTGTTGCTTAAGCTAACATACTGCTTTGTCTTGTTTTGTCTGACAAAGAGCTTACGATGGCAAAGAAATAATGGACTTTATACTGTAAACAGTGAAATGAATAAAAATTCAACAACAAATCTTTGTCACAAAACAATGAAAACAAACTATAAAAATCTGGCAGCAACCAGAATAAATATGTATATATGTATACATTTTAAAAAAAAATAGTAATTATGAAATAGTAGTTTGACTATATGTTATCTGTAATTTAACAAAACAATGGATACTGTTAAATATCAGTTTTTACCATTATAATTTACTATTTTCAAGCTTTAATATGTATAATTTCTCTTTCAAATAATGGATAAAAATATCTGTAAAATAATGATGACAATGGCTGATTTACATACATATAAAATGAATATAATTTTTACAGTCAAACATTGTAAAACAACAAATGACCATGTCTGAAATTACAGTTTTCTGATGTGGATGCTATTTAGAGTTTTGACTTCTTTCTTTCTTTCTTTCTTTCTTTCTTTCTTTCTTTCTTTCTTTCTACAGTTAACGTGGTCATCAAAATCTTATGTTTTAATTATCAGTAATGTGCCAAAAAAACAGAAAAAATATTAATTGAATTATTCAACTTGAACAGTGTCAGAAGCAACAACAGGAGCCAAATGTGGCATCCAAAATCTGCATCAATGCAAACGTCTCCATCTATCAGTCAATAGAAGAATATCAATAAGGAGCGTGAGTCAAGTCCACTCACCTGGACAGTATTTTGCTGACACAGCCGTGACTGACTCGCAGGCGGCGGGAGATCTCACAGGGACGAACCCCCCGCTGCGCCAGCTCCACGATGCCCTGCCTCACCACGTGCGGTAACGGGCGCCCGTTAATGAAGACACCGCCGAGCTGGTTCACGCCACCGTGTCCTGCGCACCGGAGCGGACCAAAGACACACCAATCAAAAGGCATGGCTGCATTCACGCGTAATTTACCGCGCACTCCACCTAATTCAGTGTTAATGGAAGAGGAACAACTTTTTCTGCGCACTGGAAGCACCTCATTAGGAAACGTCGTTACTTACGGTGCGTAACGGCCAGAGGAACCTGTCCAAAACGCACCTCCATCACACACTATTGTCTGAATCTGAGAAAGTCTGTAGTCCTATTGAATATCTCGACGTTGGTTGGAACAAAGTGTGGTTATTTTCGAGGACGCAGCATTTCCACTTCATTTACAAAAAAAACCCAACAAGAAAGTTGTGTGTCTCTGCTAGTTTCAGCACCAGAGCAGAGATTGTGGCGGTACGAGCTCCTGAGCGCACATGAAGGCGCTCAGCTGGAGGCGCAACAGTTTCTTCATGTGAGAAGAACCGCAGCCAGGATCTTAGAAATACACAAAGTCACGAGTTCGCATTAGTGTGGACCCCTCACTGCGAAAAAAAAAAGAAAAACCACCGTGGAAGCCTGGATACAAGAATCAGAAAAAAAATAGGCTAAAAAAAGAGTAAATGCTCAAAAACTTACAAACAACAACAAAAAAGAAAACAACAAAAATACAGATTTTTGATGTGAACACTATTTACAGTTTTGGCCTGTTTTTTGTTGTTGTTTGTTTGTTTTTCTGTGATTTTACAAGATATTATCTGTAATATACCAAAACATTAAAAATTCTTTGAAATGACAACTTAAACATTATTCACCATTTTCAAGTCCTTAAATAAATAAATAAAGAAAAATAAATAATTGTGTCCTTAAAATAATGGCAAGCATCTATAAAATAATGACCTAAATATAGTAAAACAAAAAGAAAATTCTGTAATTTTATACAAAGAAGTTGTTTTTAAAAAAACCCGCTTATTTTCTGAAGATTTTATAGAAATTAATGTTAGAATTTTGTAAAAAAAAAAATTATATATATACATATATAGAGAAAAAGGGACATGTCTGCATTATTATTGTTACTGTTGTTGTTGTTACTGTTGTTGCTGTTGTTGTGTTGTTGTTTTTCAAGTCCAACAATTTCCCTGAGATTTGCACCAAAGGGATCAATAAAGTTCTACTCTAATCTATTCTTTTATTATATGTAATTCTATTAATAATATATATAGAATAAAAACGCACCTGAATAACACAGTGATGGTAACACATTTAGAATTGTTGTTAGCAGACTATGACATCTGTTCGTCGTTACGACAGTAACGTTTCCTAATCACTCGTTGAGGGTAATGGTCCGATGTAACCTAGTGTGTACATTTACTTAGAAGTCGTTGCTACGGGAACAGCTTGGAGCTAAATTGTACTCATTCTTGTTATTGGACAAATAGTTTGATCTAACTGGTGACTGACATATGTTTACCAATGATTTAAAAAGTGCCTTTGTTATAAGCAGCCACAATGCATCGGTAGGACTCGGCTCCTGACTACGTGCTGTTTGAACTCCGGGTACAGTTTTTGTTGTCCAACGCTTTCCGGAAATGCCGGTTAAAGTGCTGAAAACACAAACAGGCATGGAGGGAACAACTTCTGTCTCCGCTGAACCGAGGACGCATTCTGTATTACTTGATAAAAGAATCGAGGTATAGTAAAATAAAACGGTAAACGACAAGACATCGCCTTTGTAGCCGGTATTTAACTCGGTTGTATGTTGCTATATGGTTAGCTGAATTGCTAACTGCCTCGTCTACTGTAGCGCTAGTGGACGCTAGCATAGCGCCCGTTAGCCTCAACCCACGTGTCAAAAGTATTTTTAATGTTTACATACCCACGGCGTTATTTCAAGTTTTTGTAAAGAAATCCCCCTGTCCAGCCGGTGGCACTCTTTTATAAAATGTTCTCGTAAATGACTCATTAGCCGCCGCTTTTTGGTAGCGGTGCGGAAAGCTGCCGTTGGGCGGTGCTGTTCAGCTGCAGGTTGTACTATGGACTTTACTCAGGAAAATGAAGTTAACGATGGTGTGGAAGGCGCCAGAGACGACCCTTTCTTCATTGAGGACTGCACCGGTCCAGATGGCGAAGGAGAAATTCAGCTCCGATGCCAGAAACTTCACACAAGCTGCAAACAAGCTGCACGGCTCAGCAGGGAAGGCTCGCCTCCGCTGCTCCTGGCCTTCTCCGGCTCCTCTGGAAGGAGTCTGCAGGATGCCAGCGTTGCTTTTAATGTTGACTTGCTGGAGGAGGAAGAGGAGGACAGTGATCAGTCCATAGAGGACTGGATGATCCTGGAAGAAGGGGAGCAGGCGGGAGACTCAAGCATCCAGCTCAACCTGAACTACTTGAAGAGCTCTGAGGATGACTGTGGAGTTGAAGGTTAGACTATCCTTCATCAGCCACTTGCTGAACGCTGTTTTACTCTCTTCCATCTTAAAAAATCGCAGTAGTTTTCATGTTAGTGCAAGGGTTTTTATTTATTTATTTATTTATTTATTAGAAGTTGCAATATGGGCATCAGGAATCAAAAAGTCAAAACTGAGTCCAGTAAAAGGCTGTTAGGCTTCACCTCTGTGTTTGGTGGGTGTTTCCCTATCACTGCTTAACAATGGGTACACAGGAGGTTGAGCTTCTTTTGAATTTAATGTGATTAAACAAGGTATTGCCACAACTGTGGAATTCTATTTGCTTGTTACTGCATGATTAGATTTGCACTTGTCATATTTAGCACTTAAATGAGTGATCATAATCCAGCAAAAATCAAGGAAAGTTACCAATTGCTTTTATTTATTCAGGAAGTAATTGTGGATATATCTTATCTTTAGTTAAAATTGGATGTTGTTGATTAAAGGGCATTTTTAATATGTTTGATTTTAGTTGTCACACCCTCATTTTGTTACTGCTGCAGTACAAAAAACAACAACACTAAACACATATTACAAAGACTAAAGATGATGTTGACTCTACAACAGGTGATACTTCCACTGCTTATTTAGGCAATTTTTTACTTATATCGCTGGCCACCTGTAAGGGTTACTTTTTTTTTATTCTTCAAAAAGGATTCCTTTCCAACAAAACAGAACAGCTTTTGAGCTGTAATGCATCATAGACTGGGCAGTAGAGTTGTAGTTTAGATAATCATTAAGCATGTTAATGTTCTAACTTTCAACATGGGATTGAGACAGAAAAGTGCAGAAAATAAAGATGAGTTCAGCTAGAAATACATTTCCATAAATAATGGACAATGAGTTATGGCGATTTCTGTGAATAGGTGGGACTGCAGTTTTATTTTGAAAGTCATACAGAGATAGTTTGTTCCATATGCTGCACTAAGTTTCTTTTTTTTTTTTTTTAGAAACACTCTGCTTCACATTAACAAAGATATTCATTTACACCAAAGGCCTTCACTGCACAACCACTTCATCTTATCATGCCAGCTTGGGGCTCTGTTGAAGCAGACAGGTATTAGGTTTTCTTTACACATAGGTACTCTAGGAAGAAAAAGTCCCACGAGCTATAACCTTGACAAGACTGAATGCCTTGAAAAGACTTCATTTACTGGGCTTTTTTCCAAGAGCTGTTAGAAGTTTGTAACTAGAGTTCAAGAACTATTTCTATGAGCAACTCAGTTATATCTTTCATTGTGTACCGCATTAGTGTCTTTGTAACAACGTCGTTCTTGGTCATTCTCTCCATCAGATGAAGGTATGGAGTCGGTCAAAGATATCTGGGCTGTATCAGAGAAAGACAAGGTACGTTTTGATTAGAGGCTGACTGATACTGAATTGCTATTGATTAAAGGATAGATTTTAATAAATGTGGTTGTGTGTGTGTGTGTGTGTGTTTGTGTGTGTGACTATATGACTCCCCACCACCATAGGCTTGGGTATGTGTACTGTAATACTATAATACCAATCTGTTCAATAGATGAAAAAAACAACTTTTTTTCTGTAGTCTAATATTGTAGTGTGGAGTATTTGTTGACATAAATATCCTTTAAAAATGTCTGTCATGTCCTTCTCCTTTCGTCTTATCTAGTATGGTGATGATCAGTCTGTAGCCAGCCGCTATTTTGTGCCTGGTCAGTCTCTGATCTGTCACATCTGCAACAAGACGGGACACCTTGCCAAAAGCTGCTTCCAGAAAGTAAAGCAACACACTCACCTATCCCTTTTCCACTGATGCCTTCAGAGGTTGATTGACAAGATCATAGCACCCATCCTAATATCTTTAAAAAAAAAAAAAAAAAAACCTATCCCTTTTCCACTGATGCCTTCAGAGGTTGATTGACAAGATCATTACACCCATCCTAACATCTTAAAAAAAAAAAAACCTTTTCAGAAGAAACGCCCCCCATGTGTCCTTTGTGGGATCCAGGGCCACCTCCAGAGGGACTGTCCAGGCCGCCCCTGCCACAGCTGTGGGCTGCCTTCACATGGCCTCAGGCCCTGTGAAATACCTCCTGTGTGGAAGCAACACTGCCAGCGTTGCGGAATCACAGGGCACCTCTCTGATGTGAGTTTGTCTATTAGTTCCCAGGTCTGACGAATTTGTGTTGGAGAATGTCTTGCTGTGTCGAAGGAAACTTTGACAACATTTGTCAACTGTTTGTTGACAGGTTTTGTAGCCTCAGGTGTGTGCAGTGTTGTTTTATTGCTGCAAAAAGTTTCTCCTCTCCTGTGGAGTAGCAAAATGTTTTTTTTTTCTGTATTTTGCTCAGAAGACTAATTTCCTGTTCTCTGTTTTCTGGGTTTTCCTCAGGCCTGCCCTGATACCTGGAGACAATACCACTTTACAGTGAGTTAAAGTTTTGACTTGACTGCATTTTGCAAGTTCTTTACTGAGCAAAATGTGTAATACCTGAAAAAGAACAGGTCTGTCTGGCACATGTGTATATGATTTAGTTCAAAATGAGACAATAACATTGATCTAAACGGTGAAGCAGGTGGCAGGAGCGCTGTTAAATCAGGTGTTTTTTGTTGTTGATTTTTTTACTTACAAACTTATTGGATTTGTGTTGACAAAGCATTCATGAAATTAATAAATACAAATTTTCTATGATTAAAAATGTTTGTTATTTGACCTTTCGTTTTAGATAAGGTTAGAGGTTCCCCTCAAACCACGGACGGTCCACAACCTCAGACATAAGAGTCGCCGTGTTTATTGTTACAACTGCTCCAAAAAAGGACATTATGGCTATGTAAGTGGTAAATGAAAGGGATCTTTCCACTACTTTTACTGTCTCCCCTGGCCTTTTTTGTCAGCCTATATTTTCTGTATAGGGCTTAATCTCTTCTCCCTCTGAATTCTCTTTCTTTTTCTTTAGCTCATATCTCATTGCCTTTATCTTCTATTTTTACACCTCTGTCCAACATCCTGCTGTTTCTTAAATTTCCTTTGCATCCAGCCTTTGTTCTGTCTCTGACAATCACGTTCTTGTTCTTTGTTTCTCTCTAATAGCACCGTTGTCTGCTGTCCTGTATCCATCCTTTCACTTTTTTATTATTCTTGCCTCACCTGTGTCTGTGTCTGTGTCTCTGTTTGTATCAGGAGTGCAGTAGCAGGAGGATGGTCAGTGGCACTTTTCCTTCACTGCCTTATGTTTGCCACTATGACACCATAGATGACATTCTCCAGTGTCATACCAGAAAGCAGAAAGAAGCCAAAGGTAGTATATACATTATTGTTGTACACACAATGATGGAAACATTTGCATAACACAATTTTTGTTTGTTTTTTTAATGTCTGCCTATTTTCATTTATTGATATTTTTAAAGGAAGGATTTGCAACTTAATCTTAGTTGATTTGAAAAACATCTAATCTCCCAAGATTCACCCTTCACAGATACAGCATAATGAAACTAATACTTTAAAGGTCCCATATGGTAAAAATGTATTTTATTGTGTTTTGTGGTTGTTACAAATTTGGAGTTGTAAAAGTAAAAGCTTTCAATATATGAAGATGTTTAATTCTGCTATTCCTCAGGCCCCCTGTCAACTAAGTAGCCTCCCAACATTACAAGCTAGTAAGAATTTAGAGCTGCTATGTTGTAACTGAGGACCCAACAGTTGTCTAGCTCAAACTTTGCATAGTCCTGCCTTTCCACTGTCTACTGCTTCCAGGTGAGCCATTCCAAAAAAAAGCAGCTGTTTCACAGTCCATCAAATTTATTTACTTTCTAGAGCTGCTTCTGCTAACTCTAAAAGGTCTCAGCCACAAGCAAAGCTCCCCAAATTTTCTGCATTTGGCTGCAAGAGTGAACGTAACAGTCTTCATGCACCCCCAGCATTTAAGAAACTGAGGTTCCAGTGGATTACTTTTGTTCATGACACCACAACATCAGGGAAATCCTTAGGGGTAGTGCACTGTGTGGTAAATGTGGCTAATGTTATCATTCGATTGTCCGCCGCTGTTTACATCCGTCTGTTTTTCTCCTGCTCTCTGGGCTCAGATGCGCGAAACATTGAATATTATTACTTAATAGGGTTGTTATGGTGAATGTGTTAGTCGATCTATTTACACGTCCTGCAGACACAGAGCCGTATTAGCATTCACTGTTTTCACTCAACAAAGGTAAACACAATAGTTGGTCTGTTTTTAGCTCTGGTTTTGTCTCTATCAGCTCTTGAACAAAATATGTTCCCTCAGCTGCTAAGTGTACTACAATGTTCACCATGTAAGCAAAGGGATGAACTTAATGATGCTAAAATGCTCCATAGAGACAAAGAAAACTGCAAAGTTGGTGGATAACACTCTGTGTGCTTTACTCAGTGAGCAACCCTTTCACATTGCATTTTACCTAATATATAACTGTGATTAGTGCCATATCCTCTACTAATAATATAATATTCTCTTACAAAAGATCACATTGAACATAAAGGATGTCTTATGCATCAATGTTGGTTGTGTTTTTAGAGCTTGTGAATGCTGGATCCCTGCTTCCATCAGACCCAGAACACTTGTCTGAAAAAACCAGGGAGAGTGGCGAGGAGAATCTGTCAGTTCACGGGAGGAGCAGGACTAAACGGGAGGCATGCAGCCAGGCTGGAAGGAGGAAGACTTGGCCAGAAAGGCGCAGAGAGAGACGTGAGGTGAAGCAACTGAGGAGGAAGGCCCAGGCCATACGGGAAGGAGGACTTCTGGGAAGGTCCCATCGTAACTCTAGTGATGAAGTCTGTCACACAGACCCCTTCAGATACACTTTCCATAGTCACATGCAATCCACACCTACACAGACGAAGGGGAAGAGCGAGATAAGTGGCAGAAAGAGCAGGAAGAGCAGAGAGGCCGAGAGATGGAAGAAAAGAGGTGGGATGAAACGTGGTGATTTGTTTTCCTATGTTGACTTGGACATTGGAAGTGAAAACCTTTTTTCTCCGAAGCAAAGAGTACGTCACAGAAGAAAATGAACTGTAAATAAAAATTTTAAATAATTTTTTTGTGAAATGTAACTTATTAACATAAAACGTGTTTGGTCTCATGGTCTTTTAATCCATCTACTTAATGTCAGTACTAGACACTGTAGGATATCACAAAAAGTTGAAAGATACTCTTTAACTTCATACAATACACTTATGGATATTAAGTGTATTGTATGAATGCAGTTTAACTTGGTTTACATCCTTTAATACATCCTTTGCAAATTTTGTGTCTGTACAGTTTGTAATACATTTTGAATGTTTTTACAACATATGTGTAATTTTTTGACTCAGATGTATCTTGCTGTGGGGGTGGCTTGTCATCATCCTAAATATAATGCCCGTTTTACAGTAACATCTCATTTTCTGCATTAAAATATTTGATTTGGTCAAAAGCACAGAGGTTTTATTGCCCTTTGTAAAGATGAACATGGATAATTTAAAGAACGCCAGAGAATCTCACCTCATTTAAACGTTCGTGTTCAAGATACCAGATTACTGTGTGACGTTTGATACGTTAAAATACAAGAAGAGGGATTTATGTGTATATAGTATATTAGTAAATATCCGTGTATTTAGAGCACATCTACCTGAGAAGCCGTATGAAGACAGCGGCTTTCAAAGCCTTGTCTCATAGTATTTCTGCTATGAAGCTACTGAATTATTAATGAGCGGAGCAGCTGCCTGGGGTTTGCCAGACAGAAGTAGTCAACTCTGATAACAAGCTGCTACTTAAAATCGTCCTTGACCGATTCCAGTTAAATAAATCTCAGTGTGACGGCTATTGTGCGCATTTCAGCATTTACTAACTTGTGAATTTCTGTGATTTGCTTGCACAACGAGCACGGAGTCGCCTTCTGACGAGCTACTTATTTCTCTGTTATCGACTAACGGTGACTTGACAGAGATGTGAAACTCCCATTGATTGATCTCCACCACACTCCCCGCTGACCAGAGAAAACACTCGATAGCGAATGCGAGAGGGGATTTAAATTAGACAAATACTGTCCATCGTCTTTGACGGACAGGATAGCTATCTGCCTTCTCATGCGGCCAGAGGTAATCCGCTATTAGCACTGTTTGACGACGAGCCGAACGTTGAGACAGTGCGACGTTAGCTAGCTTGTAATGTCGGCACTGTTGGACTTGTTTTCCCCTCTAGACCCCGCTTCCTGTTAGCCTTGGGCTAGCTGGAAAATAGAAATTATGCTAATGAACGAGCAGGTATAGTTAGCCAACGCAAAGGGGTGTAACTTTACCACTTACAGTAGGGTAGCCGTTGCAGTTTAGTCGTAATTTATTCGCGAACCTATGTTATAACTTTATTTTACCACCAGTTATCGGGGCAGTTGGTTTCCTTTAGTTTGCTAACGCTCGACAGCTAGCCATCTTGCTCGTGTTGACGGATTTAAGTATTTAACTTGCCTAGCTTTTGGTGGCACAGAGCAAGCGATAATAACTTCAGTTGATTGTTAATGTCGGAGTCGGACTCGTATAGGACCTAATTGCGTGCGACCAATGCCTATAAAATACTTTATTTTACTGTGTGAAAGCCTGACAGTGTTCACTGTGAAAAGACAATAGAGAAGCAGCGACTTGTTCAGCCGTTGTTCTGGTAACGAGGACACCGCTGATAACTAAGTAGAGAGAAAATAGCATTTAGGTTAGTGTACTGTTATACGGCATGCTGGTGTAGTAGCAGATTTTTTTTTTGAATAATTACTTAGGTTCATAAGTGGGAAGAATAGAAAAAAACGGTTTGCGTTAAGTTGACCCGTGCAGATAGCTCGGGGGAGAGTGGATGGAGTCGATGCAGATGGTGCTTGTGCGACATATGAGGGCTGCGCTTCCCTGAACCTGCTGCCTCCATGTACCTCATCTCATTACATTAAAACAAAAGCTTTAAATGCCTCGGAAAACACTCGGTCGTCACCAGAGGTAATTAGGTGGGTATAGAGACGCTGACAAGTGGTCTGAAGAGCGAGGCTGCTGTCCGTCCTTTTCTCTGGACGTCCATCTCAGCCTACCTTCATCACATCCATCCACCGCCGCCCTCCTCATTTCCAGCCATGGACCCTCCGAGGACTCGGTCTCGGTCTCGGTCTGGCTTCTATCATTTCGCCATGAACGGCAGCGTTGGAAGCAACGGCAGCGGTAACGCGGTCGGTAACGGGAGCCTGATGAACGCCAGCGGAGGAGGGGTGAGCTACCCGCAGCAGAGCAACCCCGGCTGGGCGCCGCACCACGGAGGTCGCAGCTACCCGGAGAGCCAGCAGCAGCACACCCCGGGGAGCTACCTGTCCGCAGGGGCGCAGCGCCACTCTTCGCACGGAGCTCACAGACACCCTGGGGCCGGTAAGCAGGCTTAAATAAACTGGGCCTGCAGCCCGGCTAGATGCATCATTACACACAGTCACACAGTATACACCCCCTGAGGGATGCAGGCAGACCACTCACGGCTTATCAGGCTTTGAGACATTTAACCAAAAGCCTTGGTGCTTTCACTGCCAGCTGTTGCATGACAGGTCAGCTATATGTTGTCAGGCTTGTTGTAGAGAAAGCTCTGCTTTAGATGCTTGACTGGCGTGGACTCAGGTAAATAGGGCATGGGAAGGTTCATTAACTTTGTCTTGTATGTCATTGACTGGCTTCATTCTCAGTGTGCAAATTATCTTTGCCTTTTGTAGGAATTTAGCACTGCAGAATTTTCATTATATAGGATAGTCTATGGTTGTGCTGAAGGCCTGCAAGTCACATTATGTTGAGCAATAAAGAAATGAACACTACAGGTTATTAATGAAGTAATTTAAATTAGAACTACGGTTACATAGAGGGATGTGTTCAGCACTAAAGTAGACACTGAATAAAGCAATTCTATTTATAAGTTGCTTAGTGGAAATTTTGTGGATTCAAATTGTGTTGGCCATAGAGCGGTGTGTTCATTTATCAGATCAGAGACGGATGCATTTGCCCAGTGGCTGAGACATCCCACATACTCTTCTTCAGTCTCTACAAGATGTATGTATGAGAGGAGTCTGATTAAAAAACAGTTTGGAGCCTTGAAATAAGCCTTGGAATTGTTTGACATGAAATCCCTTTCTTGATAGTGATTTTATCTTTTGCTTTCAGATTGCTCACTGCTGTGATTCAGGCTGGCATAGTACATTTTCCCTTGTAATTCACCCTCAGCTCATTAATCTACAAGCCTTAACATTGTTTAACTTGCATATCAGCCTGTGTAAAGCTTGGTATTGTCCCAAAATAGTAAAACAGGTCTTTCTTTAGTGGCTCAGGGCAGCATAGAATAAAGATTAATGTTATCATTTCCAAAGAAGAAAAACTTAACTATTGAGTTGTGCTGGCACATTTCTTCACTTTGTCAAGCCAATATATTCTTATTGCCTAGTATCAATAAAGCATGTATTCAATTGGATTTTTCTGCTCTCAACAACAGTGGTTCCTCACCCAACCCAAACTCACAAAGAAGACAATAAAAGGTCCACCAAATGTTTGAAATGGAAAAAGAAATTGAATGTTCGACTGCTCCAGAGCTTTCTTTTTTATTGTTGTCAGCACTGACACCACTCTTGAGTGTTTAACAGGTTTCCATGGCTGACCTTTGGAGAGTAAGTGGGGAAATCTTCTGTAATGCCACAATGGATTCCCTCAAAGCTTAAAAAAGTGCAGTGAATGAATGAAAGCAGACTTCTAATGGGTCTCTGTCGTAATAGCAGAACTGTTGCCAAACACCCAAAATAAGCCACACAAAGAGGACACTCACAGAAACACATGCTTCCAAAATTGAGACAGTGCAGCAGGGTTTGTGTGATTGACTTAAACAATGTATTTCCTATGTGTGTGAGCCGTCTCCCTCTTCTTAGCAGCTGCACATGCCTCATCTTTGGTGGCTGGGGGTCTGTGTGAGCGAAATAAGACTGCATATGTTTAAGTGCGTTACAGATTTCTTGTTTGTCGATGCTTGTTTGTTTTTGTACTTGTCACTGTATTACGCCTCTTGGCATCACTTCATGCAGTATGTGTCAGGGTTGGACTTTGGGGGTGTTAAGATGTGTCCCACTGTCTTACCTCTTGTTTTTTTTAAAATCCTTTTATACTCCCCCAGTTTCAGGCATGTTGTCACCCAGTGTAGCTTTAATAGTGAGTGTTGCAACCCACAACCTGCCAGCATTACAACTCGATGGCAGCCAGTTTTTAACATATCTTCATTAATATTATTACATGAGATCGTTGCAGATTATGTGGATAAAATGGATTGTTTCTCTAATTACAGCTTGTCTCTTCTAAGTAATGGTTCAAGTTTTAGTATCTCCGCTAAAGAACATGAGCAAATTGCTTCTTGATGACAGCCGATACTCTAAGTTCACTACCCTGCCAGACTCGATTGTGTGTGGTGAAAGAATCGGTGTCAGTCTTCCCCAGCAGCCATGCTCGGAGGAAATAAGGTTGTGTCTGCTCGCCAGCAGAACCCGTCCAGTCTGGCTCACTATCCCCTCTCCTATGGCCCCTGGGATGAATCAGCATTGACAGACCTAGTTCTCCATAAAACACATGGGTGTATAAGGCCCAGGACCCTATAAGCTCTAAAGAAAAAAAGGGATGGTAAGATGAATAAAAATGGTTTGCTGGTGTGCTGGCCCTACTGTTGGGTAGTCAGTCAACCGCCCGTCCCTCTGTTCTCCGCAGCCACTAGCAGGGCGTCTTTGAGCTGTCATTATCGGCAGACTTCACATGGCTCTGGAGTGGCGTCGCAAAGACAAGAAAGGGGTAGGGGGGTGCTTTCAGATCTGTTGTTTCTGAGGAGGCAGAAGGGGCTGTTTGGATGAGGGAGGCATAGAGGAAGAAAAAGAAAGGGATGAGGGGAGGAGTTTTCCCCCCTCTTTTTGGTGATTAAAGGTTTTTTTGGGGGGGACTGCTTAAAGGAAACTCTTGTCAGCTGAGTTCAAGGACATCCTTCTTAAGCTGCTGAAATGTCTGTGTGCACATGTTGAATCCAGACTGCACATGTGGACTGTCAGATAAACAGATGGTAGAGCACTGTGTTTCATCTGAGATTATGTTTATGGCATTACTGCTTTATACAGTGATGTTATTTTTCTCTGTTTCTAGTATTTTTATTTTTTATTTTTTTGCATATTAATCCCATTCATATCATTAAGGAATCTGTTTTATATGATGGTCTGTTGAGCTTAGGAGAGAGATTTTTAGTGCTTGTTTCCCCACCACAAGGAAATTAAGAAATGTGGGAAGAAACACTGTACTTTTTGTTGTTGTGGAGATAATAGTGGCTGACTGACTTGCTTAAGGACACTTCAGTATTGTGGAATCTTGCTAACACATAGACTTAAAGGCAAATGTTTTTTTTTCCCCATGGGAACTAATCTACACTTCAGTTTATGGGACAGTGCTAGAGTCACAATTAACAATTATTTTCACTGTTGTCAAATTTGAGATTGTTTGAATATTTCCTTTTTATTATATACCAGGAAATTGGGAAATGTCTCATGCAAATTCCTAATAATATGTCTTTTAAATTGCATCTTGTGTCTGACCAACAGACAGCCCCAAACCAAAACACACACATTCAGTTTACTCCAACACAAGGAAAAGCAGCAAATCCTCACATTTGATCATCTGAAACCAACACATTTTCTGGCATTTTTGCTTGATTACAAATGCCCTGATTATCAAACCTGATGCCAGTCTCTCAGTCAGTTGTTGCACCTCTACATAGTACATCGTGGCAACTTTGAGAAGAGTCATAGTGACGAGCTGATGACTGGAGTAAAAGTTCTTTAAAAATAAAAAGGTATATGCGCAAACCCAACTAGATGCTGTTTGTGTGTTGTATGCGCTCGATTCTGGTTGTGTGTCTCTTTTTGTGTGTGTCTGCACAGGCTTTTCATGGTAGATCAGAGGGAGTGATTTATCTGTGAAAGCCAGAGAAGATGAGTCCAGTGTGACATCTTCCAGAGATGGCTTCCTTTCTCTTCTGCTTGTTTAAAGCAGGAAATTCAAAAGCCTGTTACGAAGAAAACCCCTCGCTGAGGACACGCGGCTGTAACTGTTTGTGTAACAAGATGTCAGATGCACATTTTTGTTATCGCTGTCGGACTTGGTGGTGTTAAGTCTGTAGAGCTGCTCAAGCAAATCAGCCAGGCTTCATCGAGATAATGTCCTTTTTTTGGCATCCAGCGTGTTCTTAGAATGGAAAATAAAATCAAAGACAACCAGCTGCCTGTGTGTGTTGGTGTTGTATTTTTGTTGGCTTAGCAAGCGTATGTCCATGTGTCTTGTGATGTTGGTGTTTTCCTCAGTCCTATCTTATCTGATTATGTTTTTTTTTCTTCCTCTGTGGCCTGCAGGAGGAGTGCTACATTTTCATCCAGATAATGTGTGCAGTGAGGATCGGGACAAAGTAAGTATGAAACATGACCATTGCCTGTTGCCTCTGCTGTGCTTTTGGTTTGAATAGAATTTGTGCTTCATTGTTTTGTCTTTCTTATTAATCCCCCCCTCCCTTTGTCTGTCCTCTTTTTGTTTTTTTTTTCCCCCCAATCAACCATCGCCATGGTTCCCTCTCCTCCCTCACCTCTGTGTGCAGATGGAAGACAGTCCAAGCCCGAAAAGGCAACGTCTTTCCCAGCAGTCCATGTTAGATCTAAGCTCCGCCCCTCCCTCTACTCCTTCCTCCCCCATTCGCCCCTGGGAGCTGCCTCCTAGTCGCAGACCACACCCCCACTACATGCCAGAGAGATGCCACACACCCGTACGAAACCGTCGCAGGTATGACTCAAATACATGGATGAATACACACAAATACATGTAACTCCTATCTTCTTAAATAATCTGGTAATTGCTCTGCCTATGATAGATAAAAAATAATGACAAATTACATGATTACAAATTCATATTTTGAAATTGCTGTCAATAAAATTGAAAGATGTTTAGAGAAAAATGATATGAAACAAAGATGAGGATTTGTGAAACTGTAATCGAAAATAATTAGTCTTTTAATGTGACAGATTACTCATTAATTTATTAGTCTATCAAGATTTTTATGTTTTTTCTTCACTGATGCTGCTGTTTAGGCTCTAGTGGAACTGAAATCGATCAGAAACAATTAGCTACTGTTCACCAAATTTCTCTACAGCAAGATTTTATTAAACTTTTGCTGTTTTTTCATGGTTTTTTTGTAAATGTGAACTGAACGTACTGGATGAATACATTTGAAGATGTCACCTGGGCTTCATAAAACTGACTATTTTCTGGCATTGTCTTGTATATTTGACAAATTAATTAAAAAAGATAATTGAATATTTTTTTAATTATTAACTATTAACTGAACTACCTGAATTAAAGATGAATTTCAAAAAATCTGTAAAAAATGTCTTAGTCTGCTTGTTGACAGGTTTTATTTCATTTCTTTAGTTAAAATGCATTGTCTTATAGCTTTTTTGTCAGCATTAAGGATTAAAGAAATTTGTTGTCAAGCATTTTTTTGTAGGTGGGAGCTCTAGTATATTTCATAACGCAGATGACAACATAGCTCCTTCTGCCTCTTCTTTAGTTCTTTTCTTCTTTCTTCCACCTCAGCCCTCCAATGAGACGCCAGCGTGGACGGAGAGATCGCCTGACACGCCACCACCATCACGCCCACAACAACCACCACCACTACAACGGCAACAACAATCACCACCACCATCATCACCCCAACGCCCACCATCATCACCACCACCACCTGCACTCCCACCACGGCCCGTCGCCAGGCCATCAGGATGAAAACTACCGACATCCAGCTCCTCCTCAGGGTTACCCACCCTACAGCCAGCAACCTCCCAGAGGGCCTGGGCCCGGGCCCGAAGAACGCCCAGGTTACCATCCCCCAAACCCCTCCCCGAGACCTCTACACCAGTCACCCAACCTGTCTCCCAGGCTGCTGCACCCTGCGGCACATCCACATCCACAGCACCCACACCCCCACCCGTCCCAGCAACAGAGCAGCGTGGTGCTGGACCTCCATGAGCAGGTAGGTGGTATAATGTGGCCGTTTTGTTTGGGTATATTGGAGAAAATAAAATGGTACAGCACTTTAGAAAGGACTCAAATGATCCCAGTATCACTGACGGAGTGATTCTCTAAGGTGGTCGTACTCCTCTGCATTTTTGTCTTGTTTTTATTCTGCTTAAGACACTTGCAGACACGTCTTCTCGAAACAATGCACTGAAAATGAAAGCCAGCTGCTTGTGTGTATATTAGCTTATTTGCTGCTGAAGAAGATGACTAAGGACTAATGAATGATCTAATTTTAGTTTGATGAATTACTGTGATCTATTTGAACTAGAAAACTGCAAATATACTTTCTGCCATTTATCAAGGGAAACTAATCCATGCAAGTAAAAGATTCAGTTGGTTAATATGGGCCTGTCTATTAGGATGTCTGGCTGGTATGCTTTTTTTCCAGTGGGGGAAGATTCAGGAAAATAGGTTTTTAAATTGGCTGGAGCGGAGGAAAGTTTATTGGCAAAATGGAAGCTTTATCCTTTAGAAATCGTGGTGTGTATCATCAATCTTTTCAGAAAGTCAAATACTTTTGAAAGCACATGTCTAATATTTAACAAATAGTTTATGGCTCTTACTAAAGGTGGTCTTACTATAATATGTATGCGTAGCAGAGTGAAACGCATTACTCCGATAATTGGATTTGATGGAAACGGTGTACAGATGTAGAGAAAATTTAAAATCGGTCACAGGACTAATTTTTATCTGCAGTTCATTTCCAGGTAAAATAGTGTGTCAAGGTGTTTGACCTCAATCAATTAAATGTCACTTAAATTTAAATTATAGTTAAACTCGGAATTCATATCCACATATTAGTGCAAATTTCAATGCAGAAAGGCATAGCTCTTTTCTTCAGCGTTCTTCCGTAACTGCATCCCCTCATAAGCATTACCACTATGTCTGTTCATGAACACTTCATCACCTTAGCACATGCCTGTGTTCGGACAATCCTCAACATCAAATATATATATGTGTGTTGTCAACACTAATGCATGTGGTTTTGAAATGTTGTGTTTGCAACCTGGACAATGTGGATTAAGTCTTGTAACTCCAGCTGCTCAGCTTTAAATCCCAGTCTCTGTGCATAACGTTTTGAACCTTGCCCCTATGATCTCCACATTTAGGGTTCAGCTCCAGTGTCATATCCTGTATCTCCTCCGGGAGCGCCGCCAGGCCTCCCCCCTCGCTCTGCCCCACAGCAGATACCAGCATGCTCAGTGGTCTTCAGTGGACAGCACTATCCCGTCTGCAGTGTCCCTCCTCCGGTGAGTGGAATTCTTTGAGATCACACCACATCTAGTTTGGTCAGAATGTTTTCTACAGTTTAAATTTGCTGTTACTAGTTTCCTTTATATGATAATTTCAAAATGTTTTTTGCAACGTGTCCGCCAAAATGAAATCTTACTGTTCCTCTGTGTCTCTCGCTGTTAGGTCCTTCAGACTTGCTCTGTGCAGCACTTACCCATGCCCTACCCATTCCCATCACTGCTGTCCAGTGACCCGGCCTTTCTGCTGCCCCCTCCTCACCTCACCCACCCCCCCACACACCTCTCCCATCATCCACCTCACTTGCCGCAGCCAGGACAGTTTGGACCCTATCCAGCACAGCAGGCCCGATCGGTGAGTGGGAATTCACATGTTGTACGTGTTGAAACCATTGTGAATTGGTATTAAATGTATCTTTTGTGAATATAGTATAATATGCCCCTTTAGTTCTTTTATTCTGAATTGACAGGATTTGTGCATCACTAAGAAAACATTCTGACACTTGCACAAAGTTTTCTCTTGAGAAGCCAGTGTGACAGTCAGCATCTTTCAGGGAAGCTTTCAACGTTCCTCCTGCCATATAAAAAATTCAGCAGTAAAGGTGTTTTACAATGTTAAAGCAAAATAGAAGATGCATATTTTAAACATTTGAGTTTAAGCAGTTTGTGCTGTTCTCGTTTAGTGCCTGCCAGTCCCTGGAAACGCTAATTTTTACTAATAAAGCAGGACACGTATTTGAATAGTGTTTTCTTTTAATAGGTAAACTCCACCATTGAAAGCTAGATCAAGGTGGTCTTGCAGTTAAAGAAAACAATAGTTGGATGCTTTTTGAGATCCAATATTACCCCAGGGCTAAACTAAATGTGTAAACTATGCAGATTGGAGCGCTTGCTCCATCCCTGTGCTTCCACTTTAATCAAAGAAAGTGACCACACCAGGCGTGTGTGTGTGCGCAGCAGAGATCCACGCTGCAAACATAAAAATTGGCCAGTGTTCTATTCATGTTGTCCATGAGGTGTGTCCAGCCCTTTTACAAGGAAATTGATCATAAAGTATTCATACTTCGGAGTCTTTATCACCCTGGCGATATTTAGTTGCCAGTAGCTACCAACAGACAGTTGCTTAGTAGTCGGACTCCCCGGATGTAGATTGCACTTATGAGTCTACCATTGGCCAATTGCTGAAGTCCGCTTTGTCCTTCCCTACCACGATGTGTATGTTGCCGTTTTCTTTGCAAAGGGAAAGAACAACAACAACCACCTCCGGCCCACCAAACCTACCACACTGAAAATTTCTAATTTTGCGGAGATTTTGAATTGTGCAGTAGTTTTGTTTTCTTTATTTCTTTTTGTGGGTTAGATGCAATTAATTATTAACTGCTTATTGAAGCTTGAACTGAACACAAAGCAGATGCAGAGAAAATGAAATTTATTTGGATTTCAGTAACATATTAGTGTTTTAAAGCACTTCATGGTATTTTTTTAAGGGTTGCTAATTCTCTCTCCACCCCACTTATGAATTGCTCTTGTTGCTGTTGTTACATGAACCAGTAACACAGAGAGTATGTTGCTCCCTCACATTCTGTTGATTTTTCACAAATTTCTCCTTTCCCTTCCCAGCCTTTACAGAGGATAGAGAATGATGTAGAGCTACTTGGAGAACATCTGTCTTTGGGTGCTGGGCTCCACTATCCCCCTGCCACCCACCCTGCCCTCACCCCACACTCCACACAGCTCCATTTCCTCTCCCATGACCCCCTGCCACAGGAGTTCTTTGGAGTGGTGAGCATGTGCAATAAATGTCTAAAATATGTGTGTTTCAACCTACAGAGTGCTGTGAAAAATACAAACAGGAAACTGTGTAAATTGTCTAATATGTATGTGTTGTCACCTGCCCACTAGTCGTATCCAAACTTCATTCCTCGGCGTCTCCCGGGGCGACGGTACCGCTCACAACAGCTGCCACCTTCGCCTTACCACCCCAGCCTCCTGCCTTACTTCCTGTAAGTGGATCACTAAATTAACTTATTTGGAACAAAAATGGTTAGAACTCTTGTTTTGGCAGATGATTTTATTATTGAAATATTCAATCAGTTGCAGAGGGATAATTATGCTGCCTTACTAATGTTGTTTTCAGAACAGAAAAGGAAATCCTCAAATCTGATCCGCGACCCCTCACGGAAATGGATAATCTCAAGAACTAACTTGACCAATTTATTTTGTTGAAACTTCATTAGTGAAAGTTCTACATGATCAGGGACACTGAAAGTCTTCTTGACACTAAGATTCACTAATTCAGACAATAGTTTAATCTGGAAAATGAAGAGATTTCAGTAATTTAACAACTTTTTACTGTGGCTTCAGCGTAAAAACAATTTTAAAATATTATAAAGGGGAAGTACTGAATACACTGATAAATATAGGCAAAGATTTTAATAGTTAACACTGGATGGAGGATTTTTTTTGTCTTTTTTTCAGTCACTATTCAGAGCTTCTTTTTTGGTTTGTTTTGCGAGAAAGTTGCCAAATTTTCATCTTAACTGCTTAAATAGCCTAATTGATGAAGTGAAGTTAAACATTTCTCTGTGAAATTTCTCTGTCCATAGATCAATGCTGCCAGTCCAGCCCACAGGTCCTGCAATCAGTCTAGAGCTGGATGTAGACGATGGAGAAGTGGAAAATTATGAGGTTTGTTTTCCGTTTTATTTTTGGGCTGTATGTTTTGCCGGATGCAGGCTCTGATTCGTCTGTTGTTGCTGATGTTTTCTCCCAAAAGGCCCTCCTGAACCTCGCTGAGCGCCTGGGAGAGGCTAAACTCAGAGGACTGACCAAGGGAGACATTGAACAGCTTCCTTCCTATCGATTTAATCCAAATAACCATCAGTCTGAACAAACACTGTGAGTGCTGCCCTTTTAGAACCACTTCACTTGCTGAAAAGGGAGAATTATTTTTATGTTTTCTATTTTTGTGGATTTATTTTTTCATGACAGAAGCTAAATTGGATCAGTTACAGGTTTTAGTGCAAGTATTTTGCATACTTTGTGCTTTTGGAAGATTAAAACAACCGTAAATCCATATTGTGGTCCGCCTATGTTGGCCATATTTATTGTCTGTAGGGGTTGAACATTGTGAGAATAATGTTAAACTTTTGGTCTGCATATTTGTAAAAGTATACGTACTAAAGCAGGTTAAGGTTTTAATACAGAAATGTTCCAGACATTTACCACTGCAATCAAGTTTCTTTTATTATATGACTCCAATTCAGTAAACAGACATCGTATCTACAGATATTGTGTTTCCCCAGTGCTGTAGTTGAACTCAGTTACAGGCAAAGCTAAATCGGTCCAATTTGTCATGTGGAAAGTGTGTTAAACAATAGTTTCTGTGTTGCTGGTTTTAACATGCTAATACATGTCGGCTTGCAGGTGTGTGGTATGTATGAGTGATTTTGAGTCCCGCCAACTGCTGCGAGTCCTGCCCTGCAGTCACGAGTTCCACGGAAAGTGTGTCGACAAGTGGCTGAGGGTAAGCATGAAGCCCACTGACTTACACTGTGTCCATATTATACATACACAGTCAACTTGAGTTCAGCTAAGGCTAAGCACACATTTTTATTCAAGTTTGTTACCTAATGTACCAGTCGGAGTACACATTTAGAAACACAAACACCTTTAATTATAGAAGTGAAGTGAAAATCTCAGTTTCGAAGAGATCTGATAAATAAGAGAAGCAAACATCAGTGCAAATGTGGTTAAATGTTCCTGAACTCACCACATATGAGTCACTAAAATCCATAAACCGCACTGAACCCCAGGACAGCACCATCAGAAGATGCTGCACCAATACTGTGACATGTGATTTTCCCACAGAAAATTCTAAAAGAGGCAGTCTTAAGGTTCACAAACATGTGGCATTGCCCAGAGCCTCAGCGTGAATTGGGTATGATGACAAATCAATACAAACAAAAGTAAGCTGAAGTTCACAGCAGCTTTATGGAGGAGTAAAGTGGGGAATTTAGCTCCTGTCCAGATGTACAACTTTCAAATTGGGTGTCATGACTGAAAATACTGAACTGCCTTCAAATTTTCCGTTTCCTCTCTTGCTTCAGGCCAACAGGACGTGTCCTATCTGTCGGGCCGACGCCTCCGAGGTCCAGAGAGACTCAGAGTGACCACATGAGGGAGCCAGACACTCCCTATTGTCTGTCAAACACTTCAGCACTGCCTGCTCCCGATGTATTGAAACACATGTGCGTGCATACACACACACACATACATACACCCCATTACCTTTCTTTTTTGTACAGCACTCTTTCCTAATTTGTTGTTCTTTTGTTCTTTGCTAATATATTGTATCTCCTGTTACATCTGATGTGATTTTCACCAGATGGTTTTTCTTCTTGTTCTGTTCTTTGCTGTACATGCACATGGGTCCTCAAGATTTTTTAGGAAATGACCCACCATCCTGCAGTGGTGTGTGTGTGTGTGTTTGTGTGTGTGTGTGCGCGCACGTGCATGCACCACAACTGTGCAAGCGATCTTTGGTCAACCCTGTAATGCAGGGCTGTGGTACAAGACTGTGTGTGTGATTTCTGTGTGTGTGAGAGAGAGATTTTTAGATGTCCTGGAGCATGTCTGAGTTTCTGTTGTGTATCAGACAGGAGTATCAACATCTGAGCGTTTTTGCTCTCATGAGTGACTGACTTTACTTCCTGTTTGTATGTTTATGCACTGTCTGTTTGTATGCATACTATGTGTGTATGTGCGTTATAGACTTAATCTTTTTCTCTAGTTTGACACTAAGGGTCCATGCTGCCACTATAGTTCTCGGTTGCCTATTTGATCCAGTTGTTTCAGTAGATTATTATTATTATTATTATTATTATTATTATTATTATTTGACCATTATAAGTGATTGTTTTCCTGCCTGGCAGTTACCTCATCATTCCGGTTTTGGTCATCACTCATTACAAGCGCTTCACAGCACTACTTTGAAATTAAGCACATATATTTTTCTTTTCCTTTCTTTTCTTAGCAAAAATAAGTTTGTCTGTGACTTTGCAGTGGCACATGTTACATATATATATATCTATATATATATATATATATACTGTATAAATCTATGAATATCTGTATACCAAATAAAAGGCTTGATATAAACTTTTTAAATGCAGTATTTTGTATAATTTTTTCCCTTCTTTTCAATTGAACATTAAGACATAGAAAGACAAATGAGGTTTGGTTTTGCTAGATTTGAAGAGGTGGCATTATTAAACAGGAGACACTTCAGACTGCTGCTGTAGATGGGTTCATCTTTCCAGATTTTGCTCAGAGGGTGCAGCAGCTTAAGGTGACCACTAGGCGGTGTTGCTGCTCTTCTAAGCTGCTGTTGCTCCACATCTTGCCCACTTTAGTGTATTTGCGTAATGTTTTGGTTGTCCTAATGCACACTCTATGCAACACTACTGTGACATAATGCTGTGGGAGTCATTTCACTACAGACTGTGACGTTAGTGAACTCTCGTCACACAGCATTGGCAGGTTGCTGAAGCAGTGACAGTTTCCTTTGTAACTCTACTTTCTGTCCAATTTTCTTCAATCTTGGACTCGATGTGGCAGGATAAACACATCTAATACCCTCTCTTGTTTATACCTGCTATTGTCCTGTTACTCGTAATGATCTCTTCTAATATGAATGGAAAGTAAAACATAATTCTTCAATTAAAAGCAGTGTATTAGAGGAAAAAAAGGTTGATAAATGACTTTGTAAGTAATGATGCACAACGAGGTAATGTTTAGCTACGATTAGAATTTTGTATATCTGTGAGAGAGCAAATAGAAACATGGTACAGCAACCAAGCATCTAATCTGAAAAGCTGCTCAATGAAAAAAGAATGTATTATCAGTGAGATGCTCTTTGACTTTGAATCTACAATGCATCTGAAGCAAATGTCTGCATACAGTTGGTGCACAGACTGTCCACCTCCCCTTGCGGCACACATCTGCTTTGTCGATGTACATGTATGTTTCCCTGATAGCCGGCCTGTTGTTCTGTGCGTTTCTTTGATTAACTGAACAGAACGTGTGCTTCTGTTCGTAGTAACACCATATCTACAGCTGAACGTCAGGTGTCACCTCCAGGCTTTGCAGCACACATGGCTACATTCTTAAAGCAACTTGCATGAAGAACACAAATGTGATTTGTTTTTTCACTGGACACAATTTACAGAACACATTTATGAAGAATGTAACAGAGGGCACAGACACCTGAGGCCAGTGTTCATCTTCTCCGCATGTCAGTGTTCTTACTGACGGATGGAAGCAGGGTTTTTTATTTTCTTGTTGTGCCATTTGGCTAACGGTGTTGCAATTGTGGTATCGAAAGTAAGATCTTGTGCCAAATCAAGACTCGTTTGGTTCTTTGAAGAAGAAGGAAATAATGATTGGTAGAACCTAAATATAAAAGAATAACAATATTTAATCAGAATAGTCACTACAGTTGGAGCATTTCTTCAATAATTCTTATTTAAATGTTTATTGAAGCAGCTTTTTAAATTTTTTAAAATTTTTTTTAGCCTTTATTAGATAATTGACAGCAGGTCTGTTTTGGTTAATGGTCAACACCCCTGTGTCACCAGAGCTTTACTAATTCATTTAATTGTTTTTAACTGTTGCTTATACTTGCTGATCGATAATAATAGTATTAAGAAACTAGCAATGAATCATACATGAATAAACTGAACAAATTTGACACAAAGATTCCCACAAAACAGATTCTGTATAGTGTGTCCTTGATAAATCTTCTTAGAAATTAATAAACAATAGTAGATTATTAGTGTTGGGTTTTTGATTCCATGATTCCTAAAAGATTTCCTCGTCACATAAATGCTGATACCTGATATTTATCACCTACAACAAGCTGTGCACCCGTGGTAAGTCAGAAGAGTGTCACCGTTTGAAGGAGACAAAATCACAACTTAGTGAGCACAAGTTTGGTCACTTCTTTAGTTCTGATATGTAGGTGTAATGTCTGACTCTGGTAAATCAAAAGTCTGACTATAACTTACTGTTTGAACTTGCCCTGTTGTAGCCAAGACATAAGACTGGCTGTAAACTGAAAAACAGTTAAAACACAAAAGAGGATGCAGGCTTATGCTTACTTAATCTCAGAGATGATAGATATGCAGAGTAAACATTTAGGCACTAAAAAAAAATGCCACAAATAGTTTTTTCATATCAAATAAAATGTAGGAAACAGAAAACCCCTAGATCGTATTAGTATTGTGTGTATCTTCTGCCTTTATTATTGCCACTTCTCTTTGCTACACTTGTGCACAGATTATGTAGGTTGTTCTAGGCAGCTGTCCTGCGATGTTGATGATGTTGAGATCAGGACTCTGTGGGGGCCGTACCATCTGTTGCTGGACTACTTGTTCTTCTTCTTACTGAAAATAGACAGTACTGTATATTTTGAGTTCTTGTTTAGTTAAATGAGAAGCCTCTTGTCCTGATGAGTCACCGTCCTCCCATCCTTCACCCCGTCCAACTGTTAGCTTTGTTTTTTGTTTGTTTTTCAATCTTTCATCTATTCATCATCCTTTACACCAATTCTCAGCATCAGTCTTTTCTTCCCACCACATCTTTCTCCACCATATTCCACTCCTTTTTAGCTCTTTCTTTCTCCTCTACCACTTTTTGTTCCTCTTCCTCCTGCCCTGTTCATGCACTTTCTGTCTTCTTCTCTCTTTCAGCTGTTTGTACTCACCGCTGTGTTTTTTTCCCTACTGTCGTTTTACTTATGCATCTTCTCTTCCACCCTCCTCCTCCTTCTTTGCTTCTGCTGTGATCACCACCCACTCCTTTAACCTGCTTCCGCTGCGGTGATGTGGAAGTGATGGAGGGGGGTTTTCTGCCTAAAACTGTCTGCACACTTACTCCTAGGGAACACGTAATTTTTCTTGTCTCACTTTCTCTTCCCCACTCGTCTACCATTGCCGCGCCAGTGTTGTACGAAAGCAGAAGTTACCTGAATTTTGATGGCAGAGGAGCCCATCTTGATGGTGTGACATTCTTGCAGCTGAATTATTCGTGCAATATGGACTGCAGGATGGAAAATAACTATTTAGGCCAGAAATCTAGCAGTTATGAGTCATTTTCTTTTGAAAATAACACACTACCTGCTGCTATATTCCCCAGTATCATAACAGTATACACTTTGTCCTCTTACAAAATCTTTCTGAATGCACCATATTCATTTTACACATGGGGTACCTACCCAAACAGTTTTTTTCCCCCTACAGTAAGAGCTTTAGCTGCCCCAGAGGGGTCCCACTGGTTTGAATGTCCTCCTGTTTGCTCGGTTAGTTGCACTCCAGTCACTCATGTGTGGTTCTCTGTTCCATCCTGAGGCTCTGCCCGGACGGGTGACATGTTCCAGACAGCCCGTCCGACAGAGTCTGTGGAGAAAAGGAGTTTTCTTTAAGTCTGTTGGTCTCAGGTCAGCCACAGGGGAAGAGAAAGAAGATATTTCTGTACATGGGGCCTGTTTTTGTCTCTATATGTGAACTTTTTGAAAGCCATTAGTTGTAGCCTCTGCATACCATACTACTGCTTTCTCAAGTTACTCTAAGAGTTCATGCTCCAATAGATTATGGATTTTCTGGGGGGGGGGTTATTTCGTGGTTGGTCTATGCCTGCAAAGACGAAGCAATTTATTAAATTATTTTTACCGATTTTTTAACATTGCAGAAGAACATTACAAGCAGCATATGCAATGTGTACATGGCATTTATCTTCCCCTCAAGTGATTAAATTCAACTGAGAGGTGTATTTTAAGTTGTGACGACACATTGGTCCATCATCGCAGTGACTAAGCTGGTTTTTGAGTTGTTTATAGTAAAATTTGGTTTGGATTAAAGGTAAGGAAATGGTTAAAACTGAGCTAGATCTCAAGAGAATAAACATAAGTCAATGCTGTTTGCTTACGAGTGGTACAAACAGCTGAAATCAGAAGTTTACATTCACTCAGTTTCTCACATTCAATCAGACTAAACTTTTCCTGTTTTCGGACAGTTACCAAAATTATTTCTATTTCCTCAATGCCAGGATAATGAGAGACAGAATTTTTTTTGATGTTTTTTTTTATTACTTTCTTTAAAGTCAAAAGTTTACATCCATCTCCTTGGTATTTGGTAGCATTGCCTTTAAACTGTATGACTTGGGTCAAACATTTTGGATTTCCTTCCACAAGCTTCTCACAATAGTTTGCTGAAATTCTGGCTCATTCCTCCTGACAGAACCGGTGTAACTGAGTCAGGTTTGTTTGAGTATGAGTGAAGTATATTTGTACATGAGGACGAAAATGGGACGTTAACAGCAAAAGCACACAACCACATGATCAAAATATACAGTATTTAATTGACCCATGCTTGTCCCTGATGATTTAAACACACATCAATGCCAGCAGCATCATGATCAGGCACCGGACCCTTTATTCTGCAATTTACAGACAATCATTTCTTCATTCCCTTTAATCCTGTCCTCCTCAGAGTTTACACCCACCTCAGCTGTCTCCACTGCTCTCCTCCAACCAGCCAACATTTCTAATGCGCAAATGCAAAGCTGTACTTGTGAGAGTGAGAGAGCCTGTGTGTATTATGCAGGCTGTCCCAAGCTGACAGGGTACATGGATTCTCCATCCTGCTTGTATATAAAAAGAAAGTGAGGGCATCCAGCTCTGCCTGCATCACTTATAGTCGCACTCGTACACACAAGGGCATGTATGCGCTTGCATGCACTCTCTCTTTCCTTCTCCATTTCTTTAAAAAAAAAAAAAAATCTAATAATAATTCTCTCTCTGCACTCAGCAGCGTGAGGGTTAACTGGGAGCGCGTCAGCAGGGCAGGTTGTTCCCAGCCCTTCTCCCTGAGTGAAGTGTATGTGTAATATTTATTTCATAGGGATTTCCCTCTTTCTATGTGGGGTGACTGCTGGCCATGTCATCATGTTCTGAGCTGTCAAAGGCCATCACTGTCACTGGTGGAACATGAGGTGTGTGGGAGAAATAAAGGGACAGAACCAGAAGAAAGAAAGGACAAGACAGAAACACAGAGACAGAACTGGATAGAAGGAGTGGAAATACCTGGAGCTTAGTGGGAGAGGCCGCATCCGGTGAAAGCTTTCATTTTCACTTGCTTAGTTGATGAGAAAAGGCGATCTTGGAGGCAGAGTGCATCATATGTGTTTGTAATATACACACACTGAGCGCTGTGAGGTACACTGTGACCATGAACACTGTGTACATGGACAGCAGCACCCTCTGGTCATCTTCCCAGTCTGCTGGATAATTCCCTCTCCGGGGAGCTGGTGTGAGCCATAAAGAGAAGAGCAAAGTTCATGAAGTTCCTTGTCCAAGTATAAATGCTTTCATCATTGTCTGCTGGCTTTCATGGTTCACAAAAGACAGTACAGGTTTTCACAATGGCTAGGGCACATTTTTCACAAAACCTGATATTCTTCTGGCAAAATCAGACAATTACCTCAAAACTGTTTTATCTGTATCACAATAGACCAAGATTTACAGCTCATACCCACAAAATAAAAATACAACTGAGCATTCAGTATGCACCAAATCAAAAAGTTGAAAGCACAGTGTTTGGAGCCTGTTACTGAAAATGAAAGGTCACGTGTTTTTAATACAGTAAAGGCATTTTAGTTTTCAAAAGAAAAAAAATATAACTCAGTAAGACAGTTTAGATATCACATTCTGAACTGCCACCAACACAGGACTGAATGTGCTCAGCACTTTAATGCAGTAGAAAAAAAATGCTGCAAAAGTCCAAAGACAAACTGTACATATGAAGCACAGTGTAATGTAGATGTAACTGCAAAATCAAAGTCAAAGAGTGATCCATTTGGCATCTCGTCTTTGTGTTGGGACGGGTCAGAAGACAGGCTTTGATCTACATTGGACACAGTCAAAGCGTGACACTGCTGATTCCCTCAGAACTGGTTTGTCTTCAACAACTCAGCGCTATATTTCACTACATTGTTTTGAAGGAGAGCCGCTTGCTGTTGGGAGAACATAGTGGAAGGATACCCAAAACATGTCCTTCCATCAGAATCTGTTGAGATTGTATTGTTGTCATTGATCTGCTTCCCTTATTGTCATTCAATCAACAAGGAGAAACTCTGTCACAGTTGCTCATATTTCATCTGAAATTACTATTAATTAATTCCATCCATTATCTATACACCGCTTAATCCTCATTAGGGTCGCGGGGGCCTGGAGTCTATCCCAGCTGACTCAGGGCGAAGGCAGGGGACACCCTGGACAGGTCGCCAGTCTATCACAGGGCCACACTTAGAGACAGACAACCAAGCACACTCACATTCACACCTACGGACAATTTAGAATCACCAATTAACCTCAACATGTTTTTGGACCTTGTGGGAGGAAGCTGGAGAACCCGGAGAGAACCCATGCTGCACGGGGAGAACGTGGAGACTCCACGCAGAAAGATTCCAGTGCTCCCACCGGGACGCGAAGCGGCCACCTTTTCCTCCTGCGAGGTGACAGTACTAACCATTATTACTTAATTACTAACTACTATTCCACCACCTCTTATATGTTTTCTTCCTCCTCTGCCTCTCAGATTGTTTCCATCCACTGTCAGTGTTAACGCTCAACTCACCTATAGTGCCTGTGCACTCTGAACTGACGTATGCTGGTTTCTTCAAGTCATTCGCAACAAATGTGTGTAAGCAATGACTTTTGTGCTGTAATTTTGTCTAACATCTGCTACCTGTGGTTACCATTAAGCATCACGAGTACATTACAGCGCAATATTTGTTGCATTTAAAGTTTCGCAAAAAGAGTCAATGAGATATATAAGCTAGAAGACACATCATAAACAGACATACATTTTGGACTGCAGGTGGATGTTTAAGGAGAGCTCCAGGTAGACTCTCGTGGAGTTGGGCAGATAAAGAAATTTACGTCACACAGATCCTAGTTGATCCTTTATTCTTTATTCAGATCCCTGTTAGCAAAGTGGTGGCTAGTCTTGCTGGGTCCCAGGGTAAAAACAAAAACATTAAACAAAACATTAAAAATACATCATAAATAGCAAACATTTCATTCATAATGCAACCCAGTACAAAGCAGTAAATGGATTACAATAAAGGAAAGTCGACACAACACTGTTCATATAACACTAATGCAGAAGAAGAATATTTAAGTACTCTTTGCCAATTGTTCCTTTATTTTCCTCTTAACAGAGCCTATATTTTTAGTGTCTCTGATATGTATGATCCTTGAGTATTTGCAGACTTGGAAAGTACAACACTGGCCTTTTAATAGAGTCAAAGGTGAGCTGGTGTGACCAGGTTGCAGCGAGCAGCAGAGGGGAGGGTGAAGACGGACACATGGACTTCATATATCTGCATATTTTTAATGTTTTTTTTAAAGTTATTTTTTTGGCCTTTGCGCCTTTATTTGATAGTGAAGTGAGAGAGAGACAGGAAAGTGGGGGAGAAGAATGGGGGGAGGACATGTGGGAAAGCGCCATGAGCGGGATTCCAACTCATGACCTCAACATAGGGACTGTAGCCCTGCACATGGAAGACCAGCTCAACCAGGTGAGCTACGGTGGCGCCCCAGATCCACATATTTTAAAGAGGGTAACAGTTCAGAGTTACATCTAAGCCATTTTAAGGCAGGAAGGGATTCTTTTCATTTAAAAAAAAACAACAGACCTCAAAATATGTACCTTTGATACAAGAGATGAGTTTTGGGGGATTTAATCAATGACTGGAGAGGGACTTTAAGGTTTTCCCAAAAGAATGATTGATTCAGTTTTTGAGTGCAGCTCACACTCACATTTGTTTTAGAGAATATGACTTAGTATTTTAGCAATTCAGAAGAAACTGTAACATAAGAGTTACTGTATTAAACAGTGTAAGTTATCTTATTTTGGTAGCACTGAAAAAGTGAGATACATTTTATTTTGACAATGGACAATCACTTTAAAACATCCCACATTTTCTCTCATTTTGTCCTGTAATTTATATGCCACTTATATATAGTTTTGTTTAATTCTATGTTGCTTTATAAGAATGATACTGACTTGACAAAACCCCCAAACAACCTGGTACACAGATGATGAATAACTTGAGTGGTTGTCAAATTTAGATGTGTTTAAAATCACAAGCTGTTTCATTGGATTTTATTTCTCCTGTGTTGTACCAATAGTGATTTATGACTTTTGTTGTAGAAATAAAGCTCTTAACATCTGCCCTATATCACTTTGTGCAGGCTGGGCATAGTAGTATGTTTGATGCAATAACAAACACTTCATTCAATCACTTTGTCATTTCTCACAGACTCCAGACCCAGCTCACAGACACAGAGTATACTTTCAATGGTGTACTGAATGTTCAAATACTAAAATCATGTTTGGATTTAAACAAGAAAGGATTTTATATTGTTGCCCCCTTCTCCACCCCTTTGGTTATCATTTTAAAGCCCCCATATTTTCGTGTTACATCACTTTTCACACATGATTTGATATTTTTTAAGAGGCCAAAAAAACACATCTGATGCCAGATGGCTCAATAATGTGTCTGGAGGGGTCATTTTATTTATTTATTTTTTAATTCTAGGGTTTATGTCTGCTCATGCCAGTGTGTCAGATCAGGTCATAGAAATAGAATTTATTACAACATTCAACTGATGGTTTCAAGGCAAAGTTTGCAATAATGAAAATGGAAAAGTATTGGCTTCTGTTTCAAACTAGGTTGGCAAACAGGTCAAAGCCGCAAATTGGCTGATATGAGTCTCATAAGTTTCCTTCTGACACTGATGTTGGCTACTGCTTGTGCCATCACCTAACACAGATCTATGAGGCCCTGGTCGCTCTGGTGGAACAGAGGGAGCAAAACAGACAAACACTCTGTGTTGGCTAATCCGAGAAACACACTAAATTCACAGCCACAAATGCAAGGGGACACAACAGTGACACAAAAAGGAGTGAGAGACCCGACTTATTTAATATGAATGTTTAAAAAAATTCTTTTAATTGCTCAGGTTTATTGACATTTAGAAAAGAACCAAATAATTTCCTTAAAATAACCCAAACTTGTCCCACTGCAAAACTATTCAATGCCAAAAGTCCTCCAGCTTATTTAGCTCAAAACAAAACAAATAATAACCAAATACAATTACATGGCTCATAAACAAAGTGAGGCTTTGGAAACAAGCAGGTAGACACATAATTCGAAAGCACAGAATACAAACAAACTTGATTAAAATCTTTTTTTAAAAATCTCTCTTTAATACACAAAGATGATTTTTTGTTCAGTATGTATAGTTACAAGTTGTGCTGCATTGTTTGTGTGTTGTTTTGCATTCATTCCTTTTTATTCTGTGTTTCTGTGAATGTTCTCCAGAACATGTGATCATGGCCAAGTCTCTTCTCACAGTCTTGGGGCTGTATGTTGTGATTTCAGCCTGATACTTTCTGAAACAAGGGCTCCAACATGTTGTGAAAAATTCACATCTATAACAATAACAGAATATATTAATACTATTTTGGGTAGTTGAGAGTAGAGAGTGAGAGCAAATGTTGGATGAGAGGGGATGGCATATAATACAGATCCCCAACTGGATTCCAATTGGAAGTATCTTATCCCTCCTAGCTACAAACCCACTGCAAATCCATCCATCCATCCATTATCTATACACCGCTTAATCCTCATTAGGGTCGTGGGGGGGCTGGAGTCTATCCCAGCTGACTTAAGGTGAAGGCAGGGGACACCCTGGACAGGTCACCAGTCTATCGCAGGGCTACACTTAGAGACATCCACTGCAAATCATTATAGTAATACCATAAATGAGAAGAAATACGTCCTACTGATTCTAAGCAGATTGGCACTAAACTGTTTGTTTATTTGTAACATGAGTGGAATATTTCTACAGTGTAAACAAACACTCACTTTATCAGGAGGATCAGAGTCAAAGCTGCTGTCTGTCCGCAGACAAGATGTGGCTCAGGTGGTAGAGTGGGTTGTCCTCCAATAGCAAGGTTGGCGGTTCGATCCACAGTCGAAGTGTCCTTGGGCAACACACTGAACCTGAAGTTGCTCCCAATGACAGGCAGCACCTTGCATGGTAGCTCTGTCACCATTGGTGTATGAATGTGTGTGTGAATGGGTAAATGAGAAACACATTGTAAAGCGCTTTGGATAAAAGCGCTATATAAGTGCAGACCACTTGCAGACCAAGATAATGATAAATGACATGTACTCCACATCCACACACAGTCAGTGGACGAGACACAAACTATATGTGCACACAAAGAGAAGTTCTAACCAGTGTTTTTTATGCTAAAAAAGATTCAGAAATAGACTTCTGAAAGTAAAAAGCCTTTGCTCTTTGTGATCATTCTTGCACAAACCTAACACAGGATTTCCATATTTTTGTACAACAATATTCTTGTTGCCATCAAATACATCCCCAAAAGTGCTTCTCACCATGCGATTAAGATCCCTTTTTAAAAAAACCACTTGTCCTTGAGAGGTTGTGTTTCCCACCTGAGGCGCCAGCATCGACATCTGGAACAGGAAGGCTGTACGATTTTTGTGTTTCCTTGCGTGTTTCGTCAGCTGTGTGCGTAATGCGGTGCATCTGTCTGAGTGTGCGTTTGTCTACACGTTCGTCTGTGTGTGTGTGTTTGTGGACGTGTCGTGTCAGGACGAGGTTCTGGCTGCAGGATGGGCAGCAGTGAGGTGTGCTGAGTTCAGCCACAGACTGAGTCATGGTGATGTAACACTGTACTGGGCGTAAACCTCAGAACACACACAGACACTTTTGGGGGTGCATGTTGTATCCTTGATTGTATCCTTGTTTTGTTTGTTATTTACAAGTAATACTCAGCTGTTGTTTCCGACAAATATTATACCCCAAATCTGCAAAATGCTGAAAAAAAAGTTGTGTTTATCAGTGGATTCTCTAATAGTAAATATTTTGATTGCGTTTCACTTAAATTAAAATTTCAGTTATGTTTTGGTAATATCAACCTACAGGCCCGGTCACACCAGAAAGTGGCACAAGTTCATTTGTGCATCTGTGGGAAATATTAGTTTAAATTGAGAACACACCAACACTTATCAGTCACAAGACTCTCCAAGCTTCTCTCTTTCATGTCGGTGTTGTGCTTTATTACCTTCCTCTGGCATTTTTTGTGGATGATTTGTGTCTCATTACTTTATTGAAGATTTATTTTGAAGAAGGATTGATAACAACATCTTCCTTGTATTTGGACTCTCTCGACTTCTTATCTCAAAAATCAACACTTCTAAGATCGTTTGTCCTATAAATTTGTGTATTTCTTTTGACTCTGCTGGAGATGTCACTGATGGTAGTAGCTTAAACTCATTTTACCATATATTTTGCAAATTGAAATGCTGGAAAACAGAATTTTACATGGACACAGAAGAAAAAAAACAACACTTAAAATAAATGGCAATATTCTTGCAACTGGGGTGTAAAAAAAAACAACAAAACAAAACAAAATGCCCGAAAAGAAAACACATACACAAGAATCCTTCAAAAACAAAACTACAGAAAATAACAATTTCATGAAAATATTTTCTGTAGTTATGAAAGATATCCATACATGTAAAAACAATGAAATGACCTGGTTTGAGTAATAATACTTATATATAAATATTTAATCGATAGATATAATGAGAGCATTGACAGATTATGAATGCTTACAAATATCATATACTGATGAAAACACATTCATGGTGATGCAATATATCTCCTAACAAACAATTCTATGTAAAATTACAGAACAGCTGCTTCTTTGTCACTTGAGTGCCACTAATTGAATCTAATTTTGCAAATATGCTACAAAAAACAGCTTCAGTTACAGGTTTTAACATTAATTTCATGTGTAAATTCATGCTGTATTTTTACATTTTATGTATATTTTTGTGTATTTCAAAAATACCATAAAAAATACAATTAAAATGAATTGAGTGTGCTGAATTCTAATACTGTTCTGTGTGTAATTGATTTATCTGTCATGGCAGTGTCATAAGAGCAGCTTACATACTGTAAATATGGGACTACACAAACGGATAACCTCTTTATGGACCAACAAAGCCTAAAGCACACCACCATGACGCTGCCCTGCTGGTTTTCAGTGGGAACTTGGACTGCAGCACCAACCTTTTCATGCTCCAGCTTTGACCTATTCCACAAGGTTCATGTGTTCTTGAGCACGCTGGATGTTCTGTCCCAGATAATTACGTCACATCTTGTTCTTTACGCTGTCCTGCCAACTAAGGTCAACCCATAAGAGCCGGACTGATCCGTCTACATACGGACTGGATGACAGAAGGTCAGATGCTTCCAGACTTGTGTTTCTTTCACCTCCTGTTCTATCAGCTGGAGAAGACAGACTGATGGCACAATGCGGTATATAAAGTGCAACAGAAAAGCTTAATTCAACCTGATGACAGTGTGAAGTTGATTGAACAGAGTTTAGCTTGGAGGTCACTGCTGTCAGAAATGTTCTGTATTCATCTGGATCTGTGTCTTTTGGGTCTTGTGTTAACCTTCTGTTGCTCATTTGAAAATCATTCACTGAAAACAGAAGATTAAAATGGAAACAGAAACACTGTAGTGCTGAAAGATACCAGAGTCAGTCTATAAGGGGCACTAGCATATGGAAAACATTATGATTCATCAGTGTTTATGCCTACAAACCCAACTACGAGCAAGGATACTCTCCACCACACATTGTCATGAAAGTGTGTACAAACACAGTTTTGTAACCATCAGACCTTTACACAAAATAAAAATGAACACATCTATTGAAAGGTTGACTACTTCTGTCAGTTTATTGGTTGTATTATGA